>NC_089748.1:1961633-1964133 GCF_040412425.1 Macrobrachium rosenbergii | reverse complement strand
GGATTGACCGAATCCAGGCTATAACCTTCAGAGAGGCCATGGATGCTGGAGCATCCTTCATTTCACGTTCCTGGATAGCTAAATACATTAAAAGAGATGAATCCTTTGTTAAAAGAAACTGAAACAAAAATCCATATGACTGTCATCGTGAAAAGAGTGAGAATCTTGAAAGGCTTGAAGTCCTTTCTCAGGAGTCAAAAGACATCATAGCTGAGGCAGTGGGTAGACCAAGAAAGTCTTTATGTAAATTGGCACTTGAACTAGAAACAAAAAGGGGAAAGAAGAGAAGTTATAGTGCTGTATATCTCGAGTTAAAAAAATCTGGTATCAAGCCATTTCATGTTATCAGGAAGCCCAACATCACTCAGCAACAGAGAGAAGACCGTGCATGGTTTTGTGGTTCATTTCTTAAAGATTGGGATGAAGCTGACTTTCTCCATGTTGCCGCATCAGATGAATTCTTCATTTACACAGTCAGGAAACCAAATCATAAAAAAATGACATCATTTGGGCTGCAAAGTTGGATGATATCAGCGATGACGTGCGCTATTTCCAAGTTGTGAAATTTCCTGAATGTTTGAGAATTTTTCTCTGTTTCACAGCCAAACGGTTAATGTGGATCATCAAAGAAAAAGGACAGTCATGGAATGGCGAATACTTCAGAGAAACTGTGCTTACTGGTGGAGTATTTCCTTCCCTCAAAGATCCTGAAAATGTGTTATCTGTTGAAGAAATCACATTTTTGCATGATAAAGCACCATGTTTCAAGGCTCTTCAGACACAGGAGCTGCTTCGAAACAGTGGAATCAATTTCTTCTCGTCAAGTGAATTTCCAGGTAGCTCCCCTGACTTAATGTGTCTGAAAACTTTGGTAGTATCTTAAAGGATCATGTTGAAGTGCGCACAGTGAACTATGATGGTATACGAAGCCTCAATGACCTGCGAAGAGAGGAGACCGAAGTGCTCAGGGAAATGGAGTTTGAGTCTCAGCTTTTTTGCGATTTGCTGAAATCATACTCCTCAAGAGTGCAGGCTGTGGTACAGGCAGATGGAGGCCACACAAAGTATTAAATACCCAGAGAGAAACTTAAATAAATACCTGTTCTGAATTACTTTTGTTTTTGTCTATAGCAATTTTAGTTTATGCTGTAGAGGGGGTGGGGGCTCTAATTTCGAAGCACCCTGTACATTTACCCTCTATACACGTAAATTCTGCAAGTGCCTATCAGAAAAGATTTCCAAATGTAGTGATCTTCATTCCTGTAAAGTTTTAATCTAGAATTTTCAGTCATTATCTTCCAGGTAATCAGTACTAAGCAACATGAAAAGAAACTCATCTTCCATATGCAGTGAAGTGTTTTGCCAATTTGCACGATAATTAATTTCAACTGTCAACCACTGGAGTGTCGAAGGTGATATTTCGATTGTTCCAGACCTCATTTAAACTGGCTTTACAACAAAATACGTCATTATAACGAAACACGTCACCGTAACATCAGGAAACTGTCGCTTTAGAGAATTCCAAAGGTAAAAACGAAGGAGAAACACGGCTTAATGAGGAAATTTGCATTTGTTTGGCTACCATACGTCTCAGGGTTTGCAGTGGGAGGAGTTTAATGACGTCACCAACAGAAAAGTTAGAGCTTTCCACCCAAAATACTGTTGACTCCTACATGTTACTGGAGAAAAGGTGGACTAAAAATTAAAATTTCGTTTGTTTTGTCTATATTTGTATATCTGTCCACAGGGTAGGGGTTTGATTTTGAGTTATAAACGTTTCTGGGGTGACACAGAGGCCGTGTGCAAAATTTTTCTGGTTCTGTAAAGCGTTTCAGATTTCTATAGTGGAAAAACAAATATAAAAACATTCACTTATATATATATTGTCATAAATGGGGTCCTTGGGGAGATAGAATTCTGAATGTTTTACATTAGGAACTGCCTTATGGGCCAAGGCGGGGAAGGGGGGGCGTCCCAATTATGAACAAAAGGAATATTCCTGGAACTTACCTTGAAGTTTTCACTGATTTACCCAGATAATGAAGGTCGCCAATTTGGAATTAAGAGGTTTATTTACAGAAAACAGGCAAGTATGTGAGACCAAAATGTAACAATTTACAGACACATGAATACATATGACAGATCATAAATGCAGTAATTTAAAGATGTAATGCAAGTATGAGGGGCCACAGATGCAACAATTCACTTTAAAGCAAGTAACTCTGATATGCCCAAAATTCATCAATTCACAGGCAACAACACAATAAAAGGGCAAAATTCTAGGATAATGGGAATTAATTGCAAATGGGAATGGTTGTGAAATTGGGATGGCAGTCAGTAAAGGATATCTTGGCACAGATTTGCGAACTGGGCAGTCTATGCAGTCTCCTTAGATGTATATTTGAGCTCTGAATACAGTGTCGGCAGTCCCTTCCGAGTCGAGTAAGCGGACCAGCACCCAAAGAACAGGGGTTGAACAACGTCTGCTCCGGGACGTGGT
>NC_089748.1:1901633-1959133 GCF_040412425.1 Macrobrachium rosenbergii | reverse complement strand
ATATATATATATATATATATATATATATATATATGTATATATATATATATATATATATATATATATATATATATATATATATATATATATATATATATATATATATATATATATATATATATATATACATATATATATATATATATATATATATATATATATATATATATATATATATATATATATATTATATATATATATATATATATATATATATATATATATATATATATATATATATATATATATTTATATATATATATTCATGATTACTTGTAATATGTATATCCTCCTATAATTATGATATATTTACTCTTTTATTTATCATGTATTATGTGTAATGATAATAATTATTGAAATATTGAATGTATTGTGTTATCAGATCTCAAAAGAATTATTGCCTTAGATGCCTTAACAACGTAATTTAGAATTAATAATTTCTCTCCTGATAAAAGCATAATATATGAGGAACTCATGTGTCCTATCGAGGGGTTTGTTTCACTTCATCTGTCACCAGTTCAGATAAGAGAAGAGCGTTGTGTTGGGTTTTCCGCTTTGTTTTAATCCACACGATGACAGGTCATGAATAGCAATTGGCATCTGTTTAATTATGTTTAAGATTTCATGGTTCTGGTCATCTATGCAATTCTGAGAGTAAGACCTCATGATCAATTACATCATGCATTGTTACGATTGCTTTCAAAACGTGTTAATTCGTATCTCGTCCCCAAAATGCCTTAATGACGTCATATGACTATAGAATTTCATACTGGAATCCTCAGATTAAATCTGCTTCATTCTTATTTGAGAGACCGTTATCTGTGGTTCCCCTCTCTCTCTCTCTCTCTCTCTCTCTCTCTCTCTCTCTCTCTCTCTCTCTCTCTCTCTCATTCTTAAAAAGAGTAATTATTAACATAGAATATTTGTGGTCACTAGTAATAGTATTAGCTTTTGAGATCTGAATTTAGTAAAACTTAATTTGTAATAGCACCTGGTAAAAAAGTGTGTGTTTTGTGAATTGAAGGATCCTACATGTCCTGTGATTTTACAAAGGTTTTCACAAGCTTGTGTAAGGTAAAGTGAATTTTACTCATTGTTACCATGGTATAATAAGGTGTGTTAGGAAAATTTTGCCTAAGTGAAATTATCATTGACAAATCTTTTGTATATTTTTGTGTGTTCTTGTGTTTCAATCTCTTAATTGTTTCACGTTTCTTGTGTTGGTTATTTAACATTTATTTGCTTAGCATTTTAAATATTTGTTAATAATTTAATGTTGCAAACTTTATTTAATTTTCATTTATTAAGATTTTCTTTTCAAATCTTGAGTAATTCTTGATAGTTTAAATTTTGCTTGATTACTTTAATTTCTTGATAAATTAAAGTTTTGTGATTTAATTTTCTTGATGAATCTTAGTTTTGTGATTTAATTTCGTTTAATAATTTTATTCAAGAATTAATTAAATTTTGTGTTGTTTTCAAGTAATAGTAAATTTTTCAGATTGTGAATTCTAATTATAAATTTTGAATTTAACAATGAATTTTTGTATTTAATCTTTTAAAAACAGTGTTTCATTTATTGACCACCAGTGAATTGGATTAATTGTGTGCATAAGGCAAAGTGATAAACATGTTTTGTTCCTTTAGTTTTGCTGAAGTGAATTAAGAACAGGGGAAACAGTTAAAGTTGTTTGATGGAATGATGCCCTTTTATTCTAGTATATTTCTTGTTTAAACCTCACAATTCTTTTGATAAACTTAGTTTGATTTTTCACATGATTAATAAGTTTTTTAAGGGATCACTGTTACCTTTAGAGTACTCAGTCATAATTCTTTTGTTATGAGAGTTCAGGTATCTGGCTGAAGTTAGGTATATTTTTGAAATCTGTGATTAGTTGTGTAATAACCAGGTATGCATCGTGACAATATACAGATATATATATATATATATATATATATATATATATATATATATATATATATATATATATATATATATATATATATATATATATACGTAATATTAGTTTTATTCAGTTTTATTGAACTATCTCTTATCCTTGTGTTGAAAAAGTTAAGTATACCTTAGTTTAACCAGACCACTGAGCTGATTAACAGCTACAAGAAACGATAATCCAAATATAGGTGAGTTTGGTATTCATGCAAGGGGTAATACATCTCTTCTTTCGTTAATCACAATTTTTTTTAAACATCATGTATATTGTGTGCAGTCTGTCATCTCTGTCTTACTTTTGGTAACTGAGTTCAATATTTTAATTTTATTGGGGATGGATTTGGTTGACATAATTCGGCTGTTCATCTCTTTTGGGGTTTTTGTTGGGCATCTAGTCTCTTTTCTGCCAAATAAGCGGTTTTCCTTTCACAGGGCGTGGCAACAGTCACTCGTCTACATTCACTCTCTAACTGGTGCGCAAGAATATACAACTTCAACTGTCTCTGGGGCGCCCCAGAGACCTATATGAGTTATATTTGTTTATTAGAAACAGAAAAAGATAGAATAAGTAAACAGCACATAAGAAAAAATTATGCTGTCAATTAAGCCACCATTCACAAGAGAGAGAGAGAGAGAGAGAGAGAGAGAGAGAGAGAGAGAGAGAGAGAGAGAGAGAGAGCTTTGATCCGGCACAATACCCGTGGGCATACCACTGGGAACCTTTTTTCCACCAGTAGGAAATCACCGTATCGTTGAGCAACCAATTGGGAGACAGACGGGCCAGGTGAGAATGCAAATGAGAGAGATAGCTGGAATCTCATTTTATCTACATTCTTCACATTATTTATTTAAATTTTCTTTTCATTAATTCCAGGAGTAGAATCTTACTACATTTTTGTTTTTTGCACCTATGTGGTAGGGTTTATATCTCTGTCTGTCTGTCTGTCTGTCTCTCTCACACACACAAACACACACGCACACCGTAAATCAGTTGATATCAATAGATCGTCATATTTTGGTTTCTAAATTATTCTTTTCATAGTGTTAAAAGCATAAATGAATAGAGGAGAGAACATAGCAAAATATTATTTAGTACAACAACTAGCCATTAAAATAGAAAAAATAGAAATAGCAAAAATGTGAACAAATCCTCGGTGAAAGGAACTCAAGCTATTGCTCAGCCCGTGGTTTGAGGAAATGCTTACGTAGTTATCACTCGGCTGATTATTATCACCTAAGCTGAACTAGTTCGCGCTTTCCAACGAAGTTAAAGATTACAAAAGCACATTTCTCTTAAGGGCAATCAGATATCGCCATCACTTAGGGTTAGGGTCGTGTAAGTGCTTTCGCACTTAAGTGTTATTATAAAGCTAAAAATTTGTAGCATAAAATTTCATGAGTCACATAATAAGGATGCTCTACAGTAATGTGCCACATTTTAGTAGGTTCTTCGAACCTTGGAATGAGGAACTCCTTACATGTATTTCCCGATACGAGAATTTTAGACAGAAAAATCTGACTATTGATAGCATGGAGTCATACTTCCATCAATTTAAGTAAAACGTAATTGACAGTTAAAGATGCTGAGCTTCCCGTCACTAGAAATACTCGACAAGTTTATTTTCTACTATTAGTAGTTTGCTGTTAGTTAGGGAAATGGTTTTGTGGATGTGGTTTTCTTCATTTCAGTTAACTCAAATGTTTACGAATATGTTACATCTTGAAACTCCTCATTAGCTGAAAACTAGGTTCAAGTGTTGTTCTTACTGGACTCAGCATATCTTTTCCTAATGGTAGACTGTGTGAATAATGAGTGATGTGTGGTTTTTATATTTCAATAAAGACACGTTGCGTACTCGCTCTTTTATAAGAACCCTGTTGATAAAGGAGGCTACCGAACCGTCATCAAAATTGTACTAAAATTTTTTAACATCATCACGATCATCAACACGTATGTATGTATGTATGCTTGATGGATGATAGTGTAAGTCTGTCTGTTTGCCTGTCAATCTTTCCGAAAGAGAAGATTTTGAACCAAACTGTCACGTCATCAGTGCTGACCTCATAAAAAGTACAGAAAACAAAACTAAAACGAGATTATACTATGACAATCATAATAAAGTAGATGCCAAAGAAAAAGGATAATCGAAAAGAAAACGAGACGTTGTAAGAGAGAGAGAGAGAGAGAGAGAGAATGAAGGTCTTCTTGTCTCATCTTACCAGTTAGCTGTGACTGCGAGAGCGTTTGTGCTCGCGTGCAACTCGAAGTTTAGAGGTTATCGCGCTCTCGTCTTGTCTTGTCCAATGGTCTTAACACATTGCATTCACGAACGGATTACCAAAGATTTTCTCTCTCTCTCTTTCTCTCACTCTCTCTCTCTCTCTAAAGTACTCGTACATATTCATAAATCCGTCGAAGTCTGTCCTTCTCAACTGTTTTTCAAGTTGGTACCCGTTGACAATAGGAATCTGTGAATATGGAGAATCTATAGTTTCATATATAGTTTGTATCTGAATATAGTGGAGGTGATGTATGTGTATATGTATATATGTATATATATATATATATATATATATATATATATATATATATATATATATATATGTATATATATATATATATATATATATATATATATATATATATATATATATATATATATATATATATATATATATATATATATATATATATATATACACACATTAGCTTCATGATTGTATATAAATGACAGTGTGATAATATATATATATATATATATATATATATATATATATATATATATATATATATATATATATATATATATATATATATATAAATCATCAATATATCCTGACGTGAGTCAGAAATTTATATATATATATATATATATATATATATATATATATATATATATATATATATATATATATATATATATATATATATATATATATATAATATTTTATCCTGGGTTGATCCCTGACGTGAGTCAGAAATTTATATTTATATATATATATATGTATATATATATATATATATATATATATATATATATATATATATATATATATATACACATATATACATATATAAAAATTTTATCACACCGTTATTTATAATGAAGCTACAAATGTCGTTTAATATCCACTTCAGGCTACTTCGGAATATCCCGAATGGGGAATTATCACCGAAGGGGAATTTTTTAAGTGATAAATGGATTGGTACTGCCGGGTCTCGATCCCTCGACATAGTACCTTCCAACGACTCCATTCGACAGTCAAACTATTGAGCCACCAAGAGAGGTATAAGTTAATGCTGAATCTGCCATACTTATTTACCCGTCGAAACCGGGAAACTGTACCTGGCTTTGGCGTTAACCCACCTCCACCATGGTAGCTCATTGATACGTTTGGAACATGCAGCTCTTATCATGAAATTTTTATCAAATTATGATTTATATGCAATCTTGAAGCTACAAATGTCGTTTCATATCCAATTTATGCTACTTCGGGAATATCCCTGATGGGGAATTAAAACCGAAGAAGAATTTTTTAGTGATAAATGGATCGGTCAAGTAGCGTGAATTGGATATTGAACGACATTTATAGCTTCATGGCCGTATATAAATCACGGTGTGATAAAAATTTCATAATAAGAGCAGCATGCTCCAAACGCAACAGTGATCTACCATCTTGGAGGTGGGTTAACGCCGAAGCCAGGTACAGTTTCCCTGCTCTCAACGGGTAAATAAGTACGGCAGATTCAGCATTAACTTATACCTCTCTTGGTGGCGCAATAGTTTGACCGTCAAATGGAGTCGTTGGGAGGTACTGTGTCGAGTTATTGAGACCTGGAAGTACCGATACATTTATCACTTAAAAAATTCCCCTCTGGTGATAATTCCCCATCAGGGGATATTCCCGAGATAGCGAGAATTGGATATTAAACATTTGTAGCTTCATGACTGTATATAAATCATGGTGTGATAACAATTTCATAATAAGAGCTGTGCGTTCCAAACGTACCAATGAGCTATCATGGTAGAGGTGGGTTAACGCCGAAGCCAAGTGCAGTTGCCCCGCTCTCGATGCGTAAATAAGTATGGCAGATTCGGCATTAACTTATATCTCTCTTAGTGACTCAATAGTTTGACCGTCAAATGGAGTCGTTGGAAGGTACTGTGTCAAGGGATCAAGACCTGGCGGTACCGATCCATTTATCACTTAAAAAATTCTCCTTCGGTGATAATTTCCCATCGGGGATATTCCCGAAGTAGAGTGAATTGGATATTAAACGACATTTGTAGCTTCATGATTGTATATATATATATATATATATATATATATATATATATATATATATATATATATATATTTATATATATATATATATATATATATATATATATATATATATATATATGTATATTTATATATATATATATATATATATATATATATATATATATATATATATATATATATATATATATATATATATATATATATATATATATATATATATATATATATATATATATATATATATATATATGGACACGGCAGTTACACACTTGCTGGGACAACAGTCATTCGATCACTGAAGATAAGCAACGTTTGGGTCTGTTTAGTATTTGGGTAGGTTACTACCAAAAATTTCACACCCTCTGAGCACATAGGACTTTGAACATCCTTCGAATAATGAATATACTACAAGAACTCTGTCTCATAAACTTTTACAACCGGCAGCAGCTTCAAATACCTGCACATAAGGCTCGGCAGGAGCGACTTACCTTGCGTCATTCAAATCTGTGAATCATGCTTCCTCGTGCTTCCAGGATTTGAAGGTCCTTCCGTGCCAACGTCTCTTCATGCCATTTATTAACATTTTTCGGTTTTCCTCTTCTTCCTCCCTCGGCTCACAATATTAGATGATCGCTTAGATACCTTCTTGTAACGCATGTGAACTTTTTAACACATCGTCGTATGTACGCATTCCTTATTTTCAACCATTCTTCCTCCGCAAAAAAAAAAAAGAAACCTTCAGCTTTCCCCAATTCATTTAAAAAAAATCAGTTGCATCTCATAAATGTCTCTACGAAAAACGGACTTACAATCATTTACCATTTACATTTATTGCTCCTTACTGGCTTCCACTTACGCTCCTAACATTATCGTCAATCGCTTTCAACGAATTGCCTTCTGCATCATACAGTCTCAAGACTGTCCCTTTTAAATTCTGTTTTTGCCTCTTTACCCAACCTTCCCCTCCCCCAGATGCTGCTCATGATGCCTCCTCCTGGCCGCCTACCTTAGGCTGTTCCCGCTGGTGGTCGAGCGAGGGTTATTGGTCAACCTTGGACTTGAACTCGCCAGGCGATGGGGGTGGAGAGTGACTGAACGAATCTTCACAATGCTTCGGTCACTTTACTAAAGGCCTGTCTGCATACACGCTACCGTCTGACTGTTGTAGTAACTCAAGGTGATTTCAGACATGCGTACTTGCTGAATATTAGTTTTTGACGTCGAAGCTCACAGGGTGACACTACTTCCACCCTGGAACAATTTTCCTTCACCAACCGCTGTCTTCAGGCGTTGTGTAACATACGTTCAGTCGTCCACCCACACCACCCACAAGCAGGTGTCGGTGTGGGTGTGGTCAGTACGAGCTCTGTCGTTCGTTCACTCCTTGCCGTGAACTGGAGCAGTGTACTGAAAGGTCTCTCTCTCTCTCTCTCTCTCTCTCTCTCTCTCTCTCTCTCTCTCTCTCTCTCTCTCTCTCTCTGTGTGTGTGTGTGATTCCTGCTTTGAAGAGATATTTTGCGAACCTTTGTAATTCGTCTGTAATGTTAGTATTTCATTACACTTTCTCTGCTGTTGAATTTTTCTTTTGAAGGCGACTGGTATACTCTTTCATAAGAGAAGTGTGTTGCGCTTGTACCATGAAGCACACTCATACTATCGCGATTTCCCGATAATTTCATTGACTATGTCGAAATCGCCATTTCCTAGATGATAACCTTATTATTCAGTTAAAGAGTTTTGACCCTTGCAAATACTGCTGGCCTTAGTGGTGTTGAGAAGTTGCAGCGGCAGTTTTATACACACTAACACACACACACACGCACACACACACACACACACACACACACACACACACACAGAGAGAGAGAGAGAGAGAGAGAGAGAGAGAGAGAGAGAGAGAGAGGTGGGGGTGGAGGGCCGGTTAAAGAACCACTCTTGTTTGTGAGCTACCACTTGATTTGTTTTATTTATTATACTCAAAGATTATATACTCATTAGCATACACGCTGTACTTTACTTTACTTCTTCTCATTACCTGCTCCTCTTGCTTGAGGGACATACAGCTGAGCCTTGCCACCGCTAGCAAAAAAGGCTACTGATATTTGATTCATGATAACTGTAGGCTTGAGCGACTTTCAACGAACGGCAATAAAAGGTATGTTGTTGGAGACAGTTCTTGTAAATATTTAAAACCGATTTTTTTTTTCACTCCGCCGAGATATAAGTGTAAAAGGCATTTATGTATTTACAGGAAAAGATGATATAACAAAATTGAATAATTTCAGGGCGAAAGCTTGCAGAGAATATGTTACCCGGATGTAGATGGCAGTAGGCATGACGAAGGGAGGTCTCTCAAAACACAGAAGAAGTGTTGCTTACCAGGAGCCCCTTTTGAAATGGTTTTGAAAGTCTGTCGCAAAAAAGGGAAGTAATAACGGCTTTGAAGAGTTACTTATTGTTTTTATTCACATCATTGCTGCTGCTGAATAATTTGCTCATTTTCTCTCCAAATTTTGATTTCTTTCACACAGAAGATATGTGACAGGTTTTGCAGAAAGAAGAAAATTTAAATGTTTTGGATAAAGATCTTTGAAACACCTTTTCTCTTTAAAGTAATAAGAGGAATATTAAGAGTGCATGTTATACGTGGCATTCTATGCAAGGAATTTTACTAGCGTTTTATTTGGTACAAAAATGCACGACCAAAGGTATTCCACGAGACTGTTTAGTTGTGCACTGTGTAATGCACGCAGGAAACAACGATAATAAGCGTCAGCGCCGAAGGAACCAAGGCAAAATAACTAATTGGGGACGAAAACTAACCAGTGAATAGTTCTTTGTAATAAAAGGCAGTCTTGCAGAACTATAAGCATACATTTTTGGCTTAAGCAAGCTTAGAAACTGTTGAATATATACTAAACTTAAAGAAAGGTTTAAAGTTACTGGAAGTAAACAGTGAGTCCTCCGAAGTTGGGCCTGGAAGGAGAATAACTAATCCTTGACTGTCAGAGAAGCAGAACTTCTGATGGCCAAAATGAGGATTTGTTATCTTTTTTTCAGGTTGGCGAAACATGAGAAGGTTCTTCGCTCTTCATTACTGGAATGAGGATGACATTTATGCCTTTCTTCCTGTTGATGAAGAGGATTTTCTTCCTTGATTGTTATGATGAAGTGGGTGGCTATCCTCTTTCCATTACTATAGGAAACGAGGTTACTTTAAGGTCCAAAGGCATTACTGGACGCTTCGGGTGCGGAGATATTGTAAATGGCATTTGTCATGGCTAGTGCTTCAATCAATTAGCGATCACGGAGGTCTGTAAATGGAATTTACTGTTTCCAATAAAAATCTAAAAGCTTTTGTAAACCGACGAAGTTCGAAGTGAATGTTTGCATGGATAAGAATTGCGAATCATTAGGATGGAGAGTTATTAGGAGGGATGACAGGAAAATAGAAATAAATGACGTTTCTAGATATTTTTAAGTATAGGTTGTGGCGGTAATGATTAAGGTTCTACACGTTCATGGAGAGATGGTAGGACTAGAAGTTGTGTAAATGCTTATGCGCGATGTTTAAAGTAGATTTAAGTGCCAGTAAAAGCACGAAATGGCAAGAATGAATTGCGTTTTGGCCTATGAATAGTAAGGACATGTTCAGATAATATTTCACGGTCCTTTAAGGATATCTGCCACATAATTAATAAATAAGACTTTCTACAAGGAGTTGTGATAAGGAAAAGAACTCTACTGCTCAAAAACAAAAGGAAGAATCTTTATAATGTGAGATAAGTGTTGGATTCTTAAATTGTCTCTACGTAAGTGGATTAAGAACTAATACTTTTTATAATATATATATATATATATATATATATATATATATATATATATATATATATATATATATATATATATATATATATATATATATATATATATATATATATATGTGTGTGTGTGCGTGCATATTATACATATATTCTGTGTTTATAAGAAACACAAAACATAGATAGCATATTTATGATATTTTTACTCGTGAAAATGGCACTCCAATGTTTTTCAGGATATGTTATTATTATTCCCTTCTGTCGCATGGTAATAATAGTATTATTATTATTTGATCTACTTTTTTCTTTGAACTTGATAAGATTTGATATGTAGAAAACTGGGATTGGTTGTTTATTTTCCTGCTTCCCTCTGATCTTCAAAATTAGACACACTTTATAGAAAGTTTTGCTTAGAAATATTTTACCTTGACCTATATTACAAGGTCAAAATTCAATTTTTCTGATCTTGATGAACCTTGGTAGGAAGGTACCTGGGGATTGTTGACTATTTTCCTAAAATATTTTTGACTTTTGCTAATTTTTCGAGGTAACGCGTAAATTTAAATGTGAAACTCTCTTGTTCCTTCCATGATATCGCTTAATAGATAGGTGTCCTGAGAGTTGATTATTTATCCAAAATCTTTTTAACACTGACTAATCTTATAAGGTTGCAGGTCATTTTAAAGGGCAAATAAACTTACAGTATCTAATTTTGATGAACACAGTAGGCAGTTAATTTGGAAGATAATGGTTATCTACTAAAAATATTTTTTTGGTCTTGATCTGTTTGTCAAGGGAGCGGTCCATTAAGGGTTGGCATTTTAGCATTCGTTTTATCTATATTCAGCGTCACAGGTCCAGTCAAGAGCAAAGCATTAAATTTTGTTTAAACTTTTTAGGAGCAGAATGATGATTATTTTTCCTTAATATCTTCTACTTTACTAGGTTTCTAGGTCAAGTTTCAATTTACAGTTTATTGACATTTTATTTTCTCTGATGCCGATGAAACTTGTTAAATATGCACCTTGAGATTCATTCGGTGGTTATTCCTCCAACATACTTTGACACTGGCCTATTTTCAAGGTCACATGCCAGTTTAAAGGCCAGAATCTTACTTTTCTCTGATTTCGATGACCTTGCCTCGAGTGTCATTTCAAGGTCGTATGTTCATTTGAACGTTCAAATTTTATAATTTTTTGAGTCTGGTTGAACTTGACGGTAGGTACCTTTGAGGTTGGTCTTTAATCTTATTCCAATATTTTTCTTCACTTATTTTTCTAGGTAACGATGCAAGTTAAAGGCCGAAATATTGTTTTTCTAATTTTGATGAAACTTGGTAGGTAGGCAACTTAGGGTTAGCGATTAATTTTTCCTAATATTTCAGAGTCAAGAGATTTCCATCGTTTAAGTAATGTGATCATTATTTTCATAATCTATATTATGCAAAAAGCAAAAATCATAAAGCTGGTGAAACTACGGTTATGTCTCCATTGTAAAATATGAATGTGAAGTTTCAGAATCGATGCGAAGAACATGAAGTTTTCTAATACTGATGATGAATATTATTATTACTGACAAAAGAACTGTGTTCGAAAAATGAGTAAGATACCGTATCTGATGAAGACTGAATGGGTTCTAGGCAGTTTGCCTTATATGCAGTGCCACATTCCTCGGTCACCAAAATTGGAGAGAAATTTGCATTGCAACCTCCCTCCTCCCTCCACCCTCCTCCCTCCTCCCTCCTCCCTCCCAACTAACTTTCTCTCTGTCTGTCCAACAGGTATCTAGTAAAGTGCATTGATCAAAGCACATGCCGTGTCTCAAAATAATCTTGTATGGTGAAGGCATAACATGAGTGTTAGTGGATCTAATGACCGTTACAGTCACGTGATATATGTATTTTCTTAGGTTAAATGTTGTTATTTCAAGACACCTCATTTTAACCTTTAACGCGTGGGTTCGCATCCTACAAGAAAGTTCAGTCTTTTCGTACATATCCCGTTCGAATTTATTGTTTATATCAGTAAGTGTATCTAAAAGTGCGAAGAAATCGAGAAGTTAAGAGACCTGTCTTGGCTTAATACAAAAAGTTCACAATATTATTGTTTTTATTTTATTATAACTGCTACTGTAATTATTGCTCCTGTTAACACTTTTAACATTTTTATTGCAAGTGATACGGAAGGTAAAATTAACAACTGATTCACTGAAGTAGCTAAGATGTATCAGCAGCCACTCAAATAGTGGAAAAACTTGTTCGTGAAGCATCAAGAATGATTTATACCGCATGAGTATAGGAAAAATGGCATCTTGAACTGTCAGTTGAAAGCACACTTGACTGCGGGCCCGCGAGAATAGACAAGCTAATGGCAATGTTTCATAAAAAGAGCAAAAATTGGTCTTGGGACGTTTTGGACTCATAGAGGAATTGACTCCTTATTATAGAAGCAGCGAATGGAGGCGAATACAGAGCTAAATCTATTGAAGTCATATAATGTTAATAATGCCATTTTCTCTGGATGATTGTTTCGTTTTCTTGCATTTCCTGGAGGGACCAGATGTGGTAAGTGTTAAGGTTTCGCTCGTATTGAAGCTTATTTTCTTTTCTTTAATTCTGCCTATGTTCATGGAATCCGTTGTGAGTAGCAAACCGACTAGAATGATAAAATCAGTGCTGTTAGTTGGCTTAGTCCCAAAGACAGGAGTGTTTGTCAAGGCAAAGGATGAACCGAGTTTTGTCATCGTTGACTTATAGCAAGCCGCACTTAATAATTAATCGGCTTTGAAATAAAGGGTTTCCATCACGTACAAATGATGATGATTTTATAATCGATGAAAAAATTTCTCGATGGGTTATGGCTTTACAGAAAACTAGAAAGCTGAATAAAGGAGATGATTTTTTCACAAAAGTTTCAGAGCAGCTGTGTCAGTTCATAAAATTTGCTTCAAGATATGGTAAAAAAAGGGAAAAAATTATAGAATCGAAATTCCTGAGTGTGTATGTTATCGCAAGGACCTTACTTTGTTAATTACCACCTCTTGATACACTTCATGGAAACGAAGCTGGAAGCATGAGGAAGAGGGAGGAAGAGCGTTGAGTGGACAGCAGGAGGGACGAGCTGAAGATTCAAGCCCGCTCTCGGAAGCACCAAAGACGCTGCACCAGATGTTAATGATGACGAACGTGTGGTGTGAAACTGTGGGGATTGAGCCTACACAAGAAAGCTCTCAGAGGCCACGATGAATGATACACTATTGCTTATTGATTTATCACTTAATTATTATTATTATTATTATTATTATTATTATTATTATTATTATTAATCAGCACTGATAAAAAACCTGACGTATACTGAAATTCCAAAAGAAAATAAAATGAACTTTTTATATCACATATTAACTGACGTTTTTGGAAAACTGACTGATCACTTAGTTTTTGTAAATGCGTCTGTTTGTCTTTAAACATCAGAACCAATCCAAAGCGAGAACTCAAAATATTTATGATCGTGGCCGATTTAGAAGATATTTTGATGAGAGAGAGAGAGAGAGAGAGAGAGAGAGAGAGATGCAGTTCATGAATCGAAACAGCGGGGGAGAAAAAACAGCAAAACACTGGGAACTTAAACCGCAGTATCCTTCCGTCGGTAATTGCATCCGGTTAAGCGGAGCGAATACCGGTCATCGTCTGTTCGGTCGTCATTGGTGTTGCTGATATATATATATATATATATATATATATATATATATATATATATATATATATATATATATATATATATATATATATATATATATATATATATATATATATATATATATATATATATATATATATATATATATATATATATATATATATATATATATATATATATATATATATTCCCGGGTGTGTACCTACCTGCTATATAATATATTCTTAATTGTAACTTAGGCGCAGAAGATATAACGGTTCTTATCGATTTACAGTATTATTTCGGAAAGCATTAGAACCTTTACTGTTCATCTCCTTGCTGCAATTGCCTGGGACCTATGCCTCTCTACCTCTACCATTAAGTTGGAAAGAGGTTGTCTGGCCACCAGTGTTATTCTACGTGTTTGTTTCTTAATCTACGAAATGTTTGGAAAGGTGATTCATGGAAATCGATGACTTTGGAGCTGTTGTTTTAATGGGAAGCTTCAAACGTATTTCTTTCTCTTTTCCTGTCAGATTTCTTGTGCATCCGACAACTCATCAGAACTCGTCAAGGATTTCTGTTATTTTAGTTCCAAATTATCGTCGCGGCCGCCTCGCCCCCAACTTCCCAGTGGCGCCGCTATTGGGGGGCTAGAGGGGGTAGAGGGGCGGCCGAAAATTCCCGAGATGTATACTACAGCAGTATTACACCAGCCCCCCCTTTTTTTTTGCCATGCCCCTAGGTTGGGTTAGGTTAGATTGGGTTAAGTTAGATTGGATTTAAAGAAATGAGAGCAATTTGCGTTTGGGAAACACAATGAGATTATTTTCAAGAAAATTTTGTGGATAGTTTTTAAGACATGGCGTTCCGCTTTTTTTAGGGAAATGTCCCGTACTCTGTTACATCTCGGGAAAATGAAGCAGAGTCCCCCCCGTCAGATGCTTGGCACCCCCACTGGCTACCCAGTTGAAATTCCCTTTGTAACTAAAGTGTAACCCTTTGGTGGTTTAAAGCAGATATTGTCGCCCTAGCGATCATGTCAAGTGCCGGTCAAAAGTGACTTTCAACCTCAACGTTTAAAAAACACCGCGTTGCTCTGGTGTTGTAGAATAATTATCTGAGAACCTTTTGTGATCCAACTTAATGTTACCAACTTACGTATGAAGTGATTGAAACTATAGTTACGGTTTTGAATAAGTGTAATGCAATTTGCTGCTGCTGCTTAGAGCTAATTTCCAGGGAGAGGAGATGAAGACGAGGGAATGGGATAGGCTGAAATTTTGAAAATTTTGGAGCGTCATAAGTCTTTTGTGTTATTGGTGATATGTACTATTTTGATATATTCACATGACAAGGGTATTATACTGCAGATGAAAATTAAAGCTTGATAATAGAAATTACGCTAGTGTTAAATATAAGGTTGTGAAAAAAATTTACATTACTGTGTTTGATACATTTGCATATAGTAAGAGTTGAAAATTAATTGAAAATTGAGCGCTATAATTTCAAATACAGGTTTACTAATTACTAATACCATTATTTTTCTTCATTCACATGGATATACTTTCGAGAATAGTATATTTTACTAATTACAGAACTGGTACATTAGTTTTGTGTAATTTTCTATGGCCTCCCTAAAAAATATCTTGGCCCCACCTACGCGCCCCCCACACAAGGAATGCCATCTACGCAACTACCCCCTCCCCCGCCGCGCAAAAAAACATTCCTCGAAAATTGGGGTTTTAAAAGATCAATTATTTTAATCTAAGTTACATGTAAATATCTTCGAGAAATTGAAAAATGTTTTAACTTAACTACCCACGGTAAAGTTTTATCGGAATTCTGAAACCGAGACGGGATGCGGCGACAAGACTGAGATGTTACGGTGGTGTTCAATTGAATGCTTATGCATTAAAAATTAATAGCTCTCGAAACTGGTTTCTTCTGATTCTTTTGGAAGCGACGAGACCAATGAATCGCTAAATTAGCCACTTTAGGTTAAGTTTTATTACTCTAAATAAAAAAATGAGAAATTCTAAACGATAAATTGGTATTTTAATTATTATCTTCATAATTTTAGAAGTGAAAATTAGAAGAAACCATGAGAAATGTTATGGTATAAGTTTATAAATAAAACAGAGACAATATACCATCAATAAAAAAAATAATATTTCAGATAATAGCATTCTAGTGAGGTCTAAATCAATAAAATGCAGTTAAGGCCTATGATAGAGGAGTTACATCTACTGTAGAAAAGATCAAGGAGAATTGATAAAAGGCTGTTAACGTTCAAGAGGGTTCGTCTTCGAAAAACACGCAGATGCTGGGGGAAAAGACTGCCTCATTTCCAGAAATCCTTCATAACAGATACGACTGGTCCTGTATTAGTATTAATAATACTCCGTATCTTGGCAAAATCAGATATGGCTGTCCTGGTATTGAAGTAGCCGTGACGCTATAGCTGAATGAAAGCCCGAATCGTTTTAAGCCCGCCACGATGTCATCTTCTCGTTTTAGTGACCAGAAACAAATCAATAATAATTGGTTATTGTTATTGGTGCTGGTGGTAATTTTCCTGTTAATTCCCCGTGCGGCGTTAATGGTGCAATGATATCTGAACGACAATTTCTGTATCGTCATGAGTGAGGCTGAGGAAATTTTCGATCCTGCAGTGGACTGCTACTGCTTCATTCGCCGCCCTCCAGTTACGCAGGACTTTTAATCGCGTCAAAGCGACACCAGAAGAAGGAATCGTTCAAGTGGAAACGCTTCCCGACTTCTTTAAAGCTCTGTCATGCAAGTATGTTGTTCAAGTCTCTCTCTCTCTCTCTCTCTCTCTCTCTCTCTCTCTCTCTCTCTCTCTCTCGGTACGCTGGGCTATAATGTGCGCTCGTTTATTTTGTATCTCCCGTACATGTATTTTTGCACATAAATAGCTCCATTTATTCTGCAAATATTGTCCTGTATACAAAATGGAAAGCTGGGTGATGTGCTTACACTTGTCTTTTTTTTTTATATATATTCTGATTGACTGTGTTCATGCGTTAGCACGGAGAGCGTTCGCCTCATCGAGTTATGTATGAAAACAGCGTTATTTTTTCAGTTTTCTCGCACATTCTGTGAAATCTTTTGATCTTAAAAGATTAACAACTGAAATACGTAACCGGTATCAATATTGCAGGTAATGTATGAGAAGAGTAATTTTTTCTGTGGGTTTTTGGTCCAAATTAATACTTTTTAAAGTCAGCTTATTGAGAATTATTATTTTTGAGAATTATTATCATCATTACTGACTCCCTATATAAGTACGATATGGTTTAAATTTTGCTCGACGAAGAAAACATTCATTGCAAGAAGGAATTCAAATCTTAAAGCACAGATTCTAAAAACTGCAGGGAAATCGGGTTACTTAGCTCCTTAACTCAGTGAGGAAAAATATCAGACTGATTCATATTCTCGTAGTCTAACCTTTTGTGGCACAGATGCAACGAAAATCCATCTTTTGCCGTTTCAGGGTACCTCTGTAATAGAGAGAGGCAAACTTAGAAACAGTTAATATGAGTTATTTCCACACAAAGGATTGATGTCATTTTCACCGTTTTCGAAGAAAAATTTTCAAACACTGTTCTGAAATAAAACACGTGTAAATTTATATTGGAAAAATAAATAATAATTCTTTTGATATGATCGTTTGTGGTGCAGAAGAGAAGAGATGCAGCTCTCTTTCTGTTTCGAGTTGGAGGCGTCGACGCATCGCTCATTCCATCCGTCTCTCGGCTGGAAATCCCGTTCGGAAAATGACCTCTTTACAATTTTCCATCCACCTGACCGGTGCAATGTTATTCTGGTCTTCGTTTTCCCCTTTGCTCTTAAACCAACCAATTCATACGCCCCATTGCCAGTCTGCTCTGATAGAAGTCGGTCATTGAAATGCATCTGTACTTCTGCATCTGGAACTATGAGATATCTTTGGATATTTCCAAGATTAATTCTAGAATTACGCACGGTGCAAAGACGCTTAGATATACATACGTAAAAAAACACGCACATGCACCAGCACAGACGCATGCATGCACATACACACACACACACACACACACACACACACACATATATATATATATATATATATATATATATATATATATATATATATATATATATATATATATATATATATATATATATATATATATATATATATATATATATATATATATATATATATATATATATATATATATATATATATATATAATTTTTCATACTGACTCGTTTCCGTCGACATGAGGTAACTAAAAAGAAACGATAAGCGGTACTACACTGACACGTATACCGCAGAACACTTTCACAAAATTAGCCGCTTCGTACACCCAAATAGACGGTCCATCAAAGCGTGTCGAACCTGTTCACGCACTGCACCATTCACTTCTAATTTGTCCGCATTCTTCATCTTTTTTTCCTCCTATCACTTCCAAATTATTACAGTCTTTTTAACAACTCATCGTTCTCCATTCTTTCCACTTGACAGTAACATTTCAAAATACATCAAACTACTATTTCACCGGCGCTAGCCTTATTACTACTTCTGCGTATTATCTCAGTTCTTGCACCTCAAATACTGCTCGACTTTTTTTTTTTTTTGACTGTTACATATACTCTTTGGAATAACTTATCTGCAAAACAACTTATTGCCCTTGATGTTCTTTTCTATATTCACCCGTCTATTTTCATTTCTAATTCTTATCTATTTTTACTACCTTATCCATTTTCTTGTATACCTGTGAATGATCTTTTATTCAGTCATATAATTGTGCTTCAAATTTTTTTCTGCACATCCTGCCACTTAATATTTTCATTCCATCTTTCTTACCTAATGTATCCATACACAATGTCTGCCTACCCTACGACTTAGTTCTGGAATTCTGATCACTTCTAGTGTGCTCCTGATACCTCTAGTCTTCAATACTAGCCCCCTTTTCGACTATTTTCTACTTAAATACCCTACTCACAATCTTATCAAACTTCATCACCTTAATAACATTTGCAGCCACATTTTTCACCCTCTTCTGTATAACTTGCGTTTTATCAATTTCAGCTTTCACTTTAACCAAACAATGACCAGATATTCCTTCAGCCACTCATTTTCTTACCACTATGTCCATCAATTTACCTCCCTACACAATACTGACACATACTGTAGCAAATTCTTAGTCTGGTGTCTTCTCTTTCCTAAGAAGATTTGAAAATATTGTTTCCTGAAAACCATGTATTTCCAACAATCCGCCGCTCCCCAAACAAATTTCCACATAAACCTCAAAATTCTCAGTTAATCCAGCAACCCCATTCTTACCAACAACACCACCACTATATCTGTCACCTACTTTAATATTTAAATCACTAACCACAGCCAAACTTTCTTATTCTCTAATCTAAGTCCGGCACAGATTCAGACTCTCAAAAACATTCTCTGTCACTCTCATTTACCCTTCCAATCCTCGAACGAACACATCTGTGCTCTTTCGACCTTTCCCAGTCTTCCAGCACTACGAGAGCTACCCATTCCTACCTCTACTTCTTCCTAATGTCCAAGAAAATAATCACTCTGTTTTTCTCACTTCAGGATAAGCTGCTGGTGTGAGTAGTTGTCAGAACTTCCTGCAATCTATCCCCAAACATTATTCCATAATTCATTTCTTCACTGCAACACATAACAAAATTTGCAACTGAATCATTTCATCTTTTTTATGCTTATTTGCATTGTCCATACTAGTTTTGGAGCCTGATACATTTATGACATGCAGACCATGCAGAGTGGCGACAATGCTTCTACTGTCCTTCCCAGATCCCGCGGGATTTAGTAAAAGTATGGTTGCTATTGGTCTCGCTAAAGGAAGTTCATCATACATGATATGGAATATGTCTTCCAACCATGGGGTCTACAACCCTTCTCGAGGAGCTCCTTGGCATACATTACATCTGCATCCCAAATCTTTGACAGTTCCTTAAATAGCAACGTGAAGGTCGCACATCTTATTGTCAAAATTATGCTAATCCTCAGTCAACATAATGACTGGACTCATGTAGATGCTGTTGGTCCTAGGGAGTGGGATACAATTGCCATTAGGGCCATTCAAACCTTCCAATAGGTGCTCCTCTGAATCTAAAATTGGCACTGTAAATATATATATATATATATATATATATATATATATATATATATATATATATATATATATATATATATATATATATATATATATATATATATATATATATATATATATATATATATATATATATATATATATATATATATATATATATATATATATATATATATATATATATATATATATATATATATAATATATATATATATATATATATATATATTATATATTATACAATTTAGTTGCGCTGATTTTACGTATGAACTAATAAGATCTCGTTCCGTTACTGTTCTGGTTGAAGTCTTGTTCACAGACATGGAAAGGTATGATGTTGTATAGAAGAACTTCAGTACATGAATATACATAATTTTACAAAAGAGCTGAAATCTAAAGAGCATTGTCAGATTGTTGCAGCCTTTTTCCTGTTTGGCGGACACAGACTGCCCTCATGTTATTAAACGCAGTCCGATCCACATGACTGGGTAGACCTTTTTTTCCTTTTAATACAGTTCCTTTCTTCTTATAACTCTCCTGTTTTCAGTGAGCGGCTTATGGCCTCCTAGAAGTCCGTTTGCTCAACATCCTCGGTTTATGGGATAGGGATAGAACCAATTATTTGCATTAATTTTCTCTTAATTTTATAATAGATTCCACTCGCATTAAAGAAAGACTGTATTTTTGCGGCACAATTACGTATGAGAGATGTTCCAGTAAGTTGATAACTTGCTTTTGTGTTTTCAGTATCACTAGCAATGATGACAGTGGCATTCACGTTGTTAAAAAATCACACGGCTTATATATTTTCAATATCACACTCATTGATGATGGTTGCATTCACTCAGTTAAAAAATCATTATTTTTGTCTTCACCGATTAAGAGACGTCTGTCATGCCTTTGCGTGAGAAATGATTGTTTATGATGTTGTGCACCGAGTTGTTTGCAATGAAACGTTTCAGAACATTTACTATTGATGGAAATGATGTGATGAAGGTTTATCAAGCATGTCTTTTTTTTTTTTTTTTTTTTTTTTTTTTTTTAACTAGTATGGCCAGTCTTCGAAAATCAGAATATGCCTCAAATTTCTATGAAGAGCCTTGGTAAGTCTGCTCACTAATCGAATTTGTACGGAGATATTTTTAAAGAATTTTTGGTTTCAAGTTTGTGTTGGCGGCTTTTTAGAGTGAATGCGGGTCAAGTTTGTAAGGCAAGGTTTTGAAGTCTGCGGATGTATTTAAAATTCCGTTCAGTGAAGAAAAGTTCAAAAAAATGTATATGACAACCTTTACAAAGACTAAAATTTTACCACCCTGAATGTTAGGAGAAGTCCTTTAAGCTTCTCTGTCAGACTGGCAAGGAAAGGATTTTCATGGGAACTTTAGCGATTTTTATTAGTGACTGAAACATTTAGGGAAGGTTAGAAAGCTATGGAATTATGTTTTTCAGTCAAAATAGGCACCATTAAAAATTTCAGATTATGAACGAATTCTGTGAGAACCTTTTATATCTAACTAAAAACTATAAATAAAAATTTTTACTGGATCGAAGATTTATGAAATTTAAAAACAATTTTCACTTTATTTTGAAGCTCTGAAAATACCTATTTATTGACCAGATTTATGCGCTGTTGCATTAAAATCTCTCCTAGTCAATGAAATTTACACAGGAAATTTTGAAAAACCGTTTTATTTTGAATGTGCATGTTAATAAAAAATTCTTTTAATGGATCGAATACATTGAAACCCTTTTTTATCATATTTTTATGGGTAGATCGCTAAAGTTCGGCTTAGGAACTGAACTTTTATGGGAATCTTTGAAATAAGTATACTTCGTGATCAAATCTTCATGCGACGGTTTTCGATTTTATTGACTGATTAACTATGCTGTGACAAATCGCAAAAAGTCTATTATAGAGATCACGAGCTTTAGCTACTCCTACCTTCGCATTTTCCTCTACTAATGTTGATTTTATGGATGGTAAGAATTGCTGTACTTCCCTAATATCCTTTCCTCATCTATAAAAAAAATTACTCCGGTCCCATGACCAAAAACTTTCTAAACAATTTCTGAAAGTCCCTTCCCTTTCCTTCTCTAACAAGTTGTTATTATTTTTCAGCTTTGCAAGTAGAAAGGCTACATAAATTGAATGTTGCTACCTAGGTAAACCCTTTTTTCCGTGATTCTAATTCTTCTGAGCATCCTACTCTGGCACCATGTCCTTTTAATATTCTATTCTTATGAGGTTCAGAGAGGTTTTTCTCCTTGAAGCCTGACAAGGCATCAGGCTATGATCATGTTCTTGAGAAAGTACTCTCATGCTCAAAAGGGATGTTACGTAGATAGCTGCATGGAAGTTCGTTCGAAAGTCACTATCAGTCTACTAACATGCTGCATATTTACATCTTCTTCGGTTGTGAAATATTTATTTGATAAAATAAGGCATAGGAGTGATATTTCATATGTATCTAAGTTGCAAGAAAATATTACGTACAGTATAGCCAAATTTCGGAAAAGCAGTGACGGAAAATTTCCAAAACTGCGTGCATCGAAAAATGTCTTCATCAACCTAAGTTCAAATCTTAAAATAATAAGAATAATAATTGAAAAAAGTTTTCATAACATTAAAATATTGCTTGAATTGCTACAATAAAATTATACATATTTCTAATTGACTATTTTTAGGCGTCAACGCTAAAAATTAATAAATACGAAAGTGTTAGTGTAACTGAAACGCATCAACCGATATCAATAGGTGGGCGTGGCCTGTGTGACGTAACCAAGGTTTTGTTCTTAGGCCTAAGCAAGTTAGTGTTCTTGCTAAAATTACATTACACTTAACATTCACATTTCTATAATAACAATTTCTAGCGGGAAAGCATATGAAGCTATCTACACATTCTCGCACTTCTAGTACTTCATGAATCAATGATATACCAATATCAAGCAGAAGGGATTTCAAGGAAAAAAGTGTCAAACTATTTGAGAAACAAGTTAGATCAATGCAGGAATAAACACATTAACCTTTTGTAGCATAAGGTCTCTCAAACGCAAGGGCATTGCCAGGCTCCGTAGTTTTCTTTTAAGGGATCAAAAACTCTCTTTACTCAGGATAATGGTTTATTTTTTCTTTTTTTTTTTGGTGCTTCAGATAGTCAGTCATATGTTGAAAAAGTCAAGCTGCAATAAAGTTAATAACTGAATATCTAATGGACTAATCAGAGGTTGAAACATTAAATTACAGCCGTAAATGATATAAAATATAGTGTTTAATATGGAGGAAAATGTTAGAAAATGAATACATAAGAACTATGGAAAACGTTTAGTGAAAGTAGTGTGAACTATTCATAATGCGATTAAAGAATAAATGGAAAGGTGTAATTATTTGTTCAGGGACAGAAATCAGACAAGAATGAAGACTTGTTTGCACCATGATTGTTTGTTCTCTCTCTCTCTCTCTCATTCTTGCCTGACTGGGTGTCACTCTGGCTATATATATATATATATATATATATATATATATATATATATATATATATATATATATATATATATATATATATATATATATATATATATATATATATATGTGTGTGTGTGTGTGTGTGTGTGTGTGTATATACACACACACACACACACACACACATATATATATATATATATATATATATATATATATATATATATATATATATATATATATATATATATATATATATATATATATATATATATATATATATATATATATATATATATATAGCTATATATATATATATATAGAATATTATATTAGATATAACATAATTATAAGAGACAGATAAAGTAGAATATTGTTAGAATAAATAATTATAAGAGACAGAGAAAGAGAATGAAACAGAGAGAGAGAGAGAGAGAGAGAGAGTAATGACACTTCCTGTGCCATGATTAGTTAGTCAAAACATTGGCGCAAGTTTAATCTAAGCGCAATCATTAAAGAATGTTTAACCGTCCTACCTGTGAGCTGACCTTTCAACTTTCACCAGAGCTTAAAGACTTCCAGTGACGTCATTAGTCCCACCTACAAAGGAGGGGATTAAGCCATTTGATTACATCCAAAGGGACATCATTAGATAATCTGCAGCCACTTAGAATGTCTACTAGGCAGGACAAAAGCTATTGCCCGCCTACTGATGGGATGGGCATTTTCCTTTCAAGAAACTTCAAAAAGCAGGTTTGAAGAGAGAGAGAGGCAGAAAGAAAAAGAAGCAGATAGATAGAAGATAGAGAAGCAGAGGAGTGAGGTCATGAGCCTCACCAGTTGTGGGTTGAGAAGAAAGCAAGGCTCATACTTTGATTCATATTCATACTACTTAACTTGTATATATATTTAACTTGCATATGTACAGTATTACTTTTGCTAGTGTGATAATGAAGTAAGAAAACTACACTGTGTCTTCCTAAGCCTCCTGGGACTCAAACATTATGATAACAACAAAGTCAGAAACGATAAAGCAACTGTAAAGGAAATAATAAACTTCTTAACATATGAACTGCTCCAACAACAATAAAGAAAAGAACATCATAACATTTAATGGTGGTAAAAACATTACAAATGGTGACTACATCATTACATTGGCGACAGCGGTATTGGATCCACAGAAGACGTAAAAAAGTGCAGTGTACACATACAAGAATTCCGTAACGAATCGACAAACAAAACTCAAGAATTTAAAAACATTCTGGCTAAAATTGAAACATACCCAAACAGATTCTATACACAGTCTGTTAAAATGGATGAGTGCATTTCACATGTATGACAAAACATTCTTGTTAGAGCAATCAACACACACACAAACAGATTTCTATACACAATCTGTTAAAATGGATGAGTGCATTTCACATGTAAGACAAACATCCCTGTTAAAAATCAACATTACTGGTGAAATCTAAGAAGGAGACGAATCCCTGATGGTCAGCGAAGCAAGAAAAGGACAGTTTTAGTCAAGACATACAGGATACGACATGCCTACAGCGAAGTACAGTGTTGGTCACAAAAAAAAAGGTGAAAAAGTTCCAGAGAAACATTTGGTAACAAGCAACAGTTAAACCGAACCACAGCATAAATAAGTCGTAATTGGAAAGTTATATTATTCTCTCTCTCTATGAGTGTATGAAAATTTTTTTTATTTGTAGTTCTGTCTCTTAGAAGGTATCAAACTTTTATAATACTCTCTCAAAAATTTTTATCTTGTTATATTTTTTTATGTTTGATAGCTAGGAATCTTTAATAACATAACATTCTTTTGATAATGTATTTTTGAATACTGTTGTGTATTTGTGTATAAATTTGTTTTTATGATTTTTAAAATATGCAGGATTCATTTGACGTATTGTTGAATGCTATTAAAAATAGACATTACAATTTAAGACCAACAACAGTTAGACATAGTCGAATTCCAGTGCCAAGTTCACAAATATCATTAACTCAAGAAAATAATAATAACACTAATAACACAAATAATAATAATAATAATAATAATAATAATAATAATAATAATAATAATAATAATAATAATAATAATAATAATAATAATAATAATAATAATAATAATAATAATAATAATAATAATGATAATAATAATAATAATAATAATGCTAACACATTTCAATTTAGAACAATGGCACAAGCAGTGATCATTATGTAAGCCACAATTCTGTGGTAGAGTTGAAAGTTCAAATCCTGACTAAAATAGGCTAGAATCATATTCTGTGAACCAGTGGCTAGCTGATACAGACAGTTGCATATGTACAGGAAGAATAACAAATGAAAGAGCAAAAAATAACGAAGCCTTGCTTCTCGTTAGTTCAGAAAGCGGTGATGCACATAGAACTTTGAATTCAGTTAGATTCAGCAAAATAACCACATATACTGAATTTAAACGCATTTGTTTATCAATCTAAGAACCAGTAAGTCAAAGTGATGCATTATATAATATTAATAAATTCCTTACCTAACATTATGATGGAGAATCCATAGCAAACCTTCACACAGATGTTGAAGAATCGACACACAAAGTGATAGAAGATTAAGGAAAACAAACATCACCATAGGAAATAAGCATGATTTTGGTGATGAAGAAAATGATTTAGTTAGTTTAAGATATGTTTGGAATTACTTGTCATTTGGAACGATGTATAACGCACTCGGAGAAAAACAAAAGAAAGCTTTCAAGAAAGTTAAAATTGTTCCTAAAAGTGACAGCCTCACAGCTTTAATATCAATGAGGCAAGAAATCCAGAAGAAAGAAATAGATTTTTCTGAGGAATTTGTATGGGTAACAGAAACACAAAATGAAAGGAAAGGCAGAAATACCCATGAGTCATATAAAAGAAATAACAAATATAATGATATAATTCCAGACAAGTAGGGAATAGACAAACTTCCTTTCAAAGGAAATATGCACAACATACTTGGAAAAAATGGAATCCAAACCAGAAAGGAAGACAGAATCAATCGAGGAATAGACCATTCCTTGATCCACCCATAAGATATCATAATGGTCAATATTCAAACACAAATAATACAAAACCAGAGAATAATTCAGCTCAAGGAGCTAGACCAAAAATAACATGTGAAAATTGCGGGTGTACCAATCATTCCACTAATGAATGAAGAAAGCCTAGAATCTGTGCAGTTTGCAAAATGATCAGGCATTTAACTAAAAACTATTGATTCAATAGTAAGGAAGCCAATAGAGAGATTATAGAGATAAGTACCAGTCGCTCAACTATAAATAAATCATCCAGTCAGTGACAATTAACCCCTTTATAGAGAAAAGAAAGTTAATCCCTTCAGGGTGATGAAAGAGAAAAAGGAGAAACAGTTGCAATGGGAAATGAAGGTTCATCCACATTTTCCTATTTACATAGCAAAGAAGTAGTATTTTCCATGAAAGAGGAAGAAATAAACAGAAAGGATCTGCCTGTCGTAAAGATTCCAGTAAATGGAAAGACATGTACTGTACTCATTGATTCAGGTAGTACTGTAAATATAATTGATAAAATAACTTTAACCAGATATTTAGGCATTGCAGAAACTCAGATTCAGGGTCAAAGTAGAGTAATAAAAGGAATAGCAGGGAAACAGATTAAAAGTCTTGGGAAAGTGAACCTAGGAATAAGTATTTTGTCACATAAATTTATTGAAAGTTTTCTAGTTTTAGAAGACAGATTTTTTCCTGCGCAAGTAGTGTTCTCGTTTAATTTAATGAGGAGATGTGGAATAATATTAGATAGTAGTGAAGGAAAGTTAGCCCGAAACAGGATAATCAGAAGAGCGTATGTTTTACGCTTGACGAAGAAAAGTTTCACCCAAATGTGATCAGTTTGTCTGAGACAGTTTCGACAAGCGAGACAGACATACAGGAAGAGCAGATAAGTAACCAGAACAAGCAAGATAAAATAGAAACAGATAAAAAGGAGGAATTCCCACAATTACAGAATACAGAATTGTTGAGATGTGCACATACAGATGATATATACTCAGATATAAATAATTACTCAGATATAAATAATTGTGATGACCAAAACACTGAATCTAACGACAATCAAGGCGCCTATACCTATAACTATAGCAATGTAGTAATGAGTTGTGACAGTGAGGGGAAAATACTAATTGAAGTATTGCTCTTAGATAAAATAAATAAATCAGATATAAATAGTATAATAGAAGTAACAGAAGAAACCACTGTAGATGCAGAACTTTGCTATTTTTCAGACATAGAAGAAGAAGAAATATGTTGTGTTAGCACAGCTGATGATAATAAAGTACAATTTATACTCAACAGAGTAGTAACTTTGTATCCAAAATATTTAGCAAAAGTATATTTGAGGTCAAAAGAGGATGTAAGCGAAAAGGATATTCTGTTATTGAATGAAGAATTGCCAGATTTTGTCAGAATGGATAATTCCCTAGTTCACATGAATGGTGATAGCTGCGAAGTTTATGTCCAAAACTATTCAGATAACAGACTAACACTATACGCAGGCATTGTCTTTTGCATATGGATTCCTATTAATAATCCTTTACTAACAGTAGAAGAAAAAGCGTTTCTCTCTATAAATGGCCAACACTCTCAAATAAATCAAGAAGTAAATAAAACTGATTTCCCAGAAAATAGACATAAGTTAATTCAGGTGTTAGAGAAATACAGAAATGTAATAGCGATAGAAGGAGATAAACTAGGAAGAACAAATGTTCTACAGCATAGAATTTTGTTAGATGATGGAGCCAAGCCATTTTTTATTCCTAATTACAGATTACCAATAAGCCAGAGACCCATAGTTGACAATTTGACAGAGGAAATGAAAAGAGATGGAGTAGTAATTCCTTCTAAATCTGCATATAATTCCCCATTGTTACTTGTTCCAAAGAAGGATGGTAGTTGGAGACTTCTAATAGATTATAGGAAGTTGAATTCCAACACAGTTCCAGATAGAATGCCGATGTCGGTAATTCAAGATATGTTAGCTCAATTAGGAGAGGCCAAAATATTTTCATCCTTAGATTTGCTTAGTGGATATTGGCAAGTACCTCTAGATGAGGAATAGAAACAATTCACAGCCTTCAGCACACATAAAGAACATTTACAGTTTGAAGTAATGCCATTTGGACTCACATCAGCCCCATTAACATTTGTCAGATTAATGTTACAAACTCTAGGAGATGTAGAAAATGTTGCAGTATACTTGGACGATGTTATAATTTTTAGCAAAGACTTAGAAAGTCACCTCAGAACATTAGAAATGGTCCTAGAGAGATTAAGAATTGCAGGATTAAAAATAAAATTAAAGAAATGTCAATTCCTGATGGAATATTTAGGGCATGTAATTAGTGAAGATGGACTGCGCATGGAGGCAGATAAAATAAAGGCAATAACTGATTACCCAGCTCCCACTAATCTGAAAGCATTAAGAAAGTTTTCTAAGGTATGGTAGGTTATTATAGACCTTTTATAAAGGGTTTTGCTACTAAAGCCAAACTTTGGACAGAACTAACCAAGAAGGATGTTAATTATGAATGGAAGGATTAACAAGAAACAGCCTTTCAAACACTAAAGAGCAAAATGACCAGGAACCCTGTTTTAGTCTACCAAGATTTTACCAAAGACTTTTACTTAGTTTGTGATACCTCAAGTATAGGACTCGGAGCTGTATTGTTACAAAAGGCCAAAACTAGAACGAGGGCAGTATATTATGCTAGTAGAGTTTTAAAGCCAGCAGAAAGAAACTATATTACCACAGAAAGAAGTGTTTAGCTTTATATTGGGGTTTAAAGAAATTTAGACACATACTTTTCGGGCATAAGGTTAAAGTGCTTACTGATCACAAACCCATTTGTGACTTATTTAAAAAGAGAGCCTTTACCAACAACATGAAGTTCAATAGATGGTTCATCAGTGTATTAGAATTTGCCCCGGAATTCAGATATGTTCCATGGAAATTTAACATCTTAGCAGATGCATTATCTAGATCTCAAGAAGAAACAGAATAATGTATTATTACTAATACCTTTTGTTTTAGTTGTCAAGTAGTAGATTTAGATCTAGAAAGAGTAAAAATACAACAAGAAAAAGATGCAGAAATCAGACAAATAGTAGGACAGTTAATACTAGATGAATCCTTAAAACCTGATTTTCATTTAACAAATGGTTTGCTGTATAAAAGGCCAACAGAGAAGAACGGTTGTTCTCGACTATACATTCCAAAAAGACTAATCAGAGAGGTTTTAGAACTAACACACTCATATAAGTTAGTAGGATATCCAGGAATTAAAAAGACAAGCAGAATCATAACCAGAAGTTATTTTTGGCCAAATTGTAGTGAAGTTGCCAAACACTTTGTACAAAGCTGTATAGTTTGTAATCAACACAAAGGTAACGTAAATCTTAAAGTTCCACTTGAAAAATATCCACCAGAATTAAATCCATTTCAGGTAGAAACTAGGGACTTTTTAGGCCCATTTCCAAGGACTGTTAGAGGAAATGAACAAATATTAGTCCTCGTAGACTATCTAACTAGATATATAGAAATCGTACCAGTAAGAAACAGGGATGCAACCATAGTAGCAGAAGCTCTTAAATCTAGAATAATCACAAGGCATTCATGTCCACAAGTTCATCTTTCTGATAATGCTGCTGAATTTACAAGTGATCTTTTAAAGAAAATATGTGAATTTTATGGAATAAATAAGTGTCAAATAACCGCTTATAAACCAAGTTCTAATGGAGCAGTAGAAAGAACTAATCGTAAAATAATGGATATCCTGAAAACTTTAGTGAGCCCACGGACAGAAGATTGGGATTTAGCAATAGAAGACGTACAGTTCACATTGAATAATACTGTAAATGAGGCAATAGGAGAATCTCCACATTATATGCTATACGGTTATCAGAAAAGAATGCCTAACAAATTATTAGACGATGCAACACCACCCAAACATACTTTTCTATGATGACTATGTTGCATGGAAAACCAGACGTACTTACGAAATAATCATGAAAACAAGGGCAAAATTAAAAGAGATTCATAACATTTATGACAAATATTATAATAAAAGTACCATTAAACCAGACATTACAGTAGGTACTCAAATTTATGTACAAAATCATGTTCAAGAAGGGCCAAATGTAAAGGTTTCTACCAAGTTCACTGGACCATATAGAGTTGAAGAAGTATTAAAACTAAACAAATATAGAGTGATTAATGAAAGTGATCTAAAGGAAAAAGTAGTTCACTGAAATCATATAAAGGTAGTACTAACAGATCCATGGTCCACTGAAGTTATAGATAACACAAGACATGAACATGCTGTAGATAATGTTGTAAACAAAATATATAATCTACGAAACCGACAGAGTTAAATATGTGTATATATATGTATATATTGGTGTTAGACTGAAAATGTCATAAACATAATGTATGTAGTGAAACGTATATAAAAAAGAAAATCTGATGAAAGTCTAGAATTAGACAGACTGGAAAGATGGGCAGCAGCAAGAGACACACTGATAAATAAAGTGATTACCTCACACAATCAAAATGCAGAACAAATAGAAAAACTGAAATTTTTTATAAACCAAGTCAATCAGAATGTAACAAAAGAACTGAATAAGTTGGAAAACATACAGTTTTTAAATACTTTTGCTCTAGAAAGTGAAGTGATATTACAGGAACATAAAACACATTAAATGCCATTTTGCTTGCTTACAAAGATATTTTGAGCCCAACACTAATCACTCTACTATTGTCATTCTTCACTGACAAACAATTTAATGAGTGCATTCTGTTAAAAGAACAGGAATATATATGTAATTTTGGTAACCTGTATAAGAATACTAATGCTTATCCCTATATTCAAGAAATTGTGTTAAACCAAGACCAAGAAAAAGATGTATGCACTACAAACTATGATAAACCTTTTGAAGCACTTATAATTGATTAAGAAATCTTTGTATTTTCACTAAATACTGTTGTAGCTAAAATTAAACGTCACAACATTAGTACAGAAATAAAGTTTAAAACTGTTAAAGCTTTTACAACATCATGTCAGTTAGTGACAGCAAACCAATTATATTATGAACCCAATCTTTTCACAACATATAAATTCAGCAAACATATGCCATATAAGAATTACTCATAAAAAATAGATGAATAAAGTTGTCTCAGTTAGAATTAAGGAAGCTTGAAAATTTGAACTATGTTGATGAATATTTCTACTATAAAGAAACTGTCTCCCCAATTTTATCATTAGTAAATCTAGTGGTAATAGTAATAATTGTTATTTTGTTTATCCTGTTAGTGAGAAATCTTATTATCAGAAAAATACAAGGGATATTGACAGAACTCAATAATAACAATAACTGATAATTAATGTTAACATTATTTGTAAATGATAATAATTTCATGTGTTTATTGTTCATATGTTTATTGTTCATATGTTCATTTAATATACTTATGAATTAATATTCTTATGATTTGATATGCTTGATGTTTTAATATGATTATTTTTTTTAGTATGTGTTAATGAACTTATGTCTTTTCCTCCACAATTGGAGAAACAATTTTTGTCATGTCCATTGTTGCAATTTATTGCCAATTTAATTATAACTGTTATATCCATTTTATTATGTTCAGTTAAACACTGAAGACAATGTTTGGTAGGTGACTGAGTGGTGTAATGATAGCTGGGAGAATATTAGTTAGGAATAACGTAAATATAAGAGAGAGAGAAAGAGAATGAATAATAATGAAACAAGACAGAGAGAGAGAGAGAGAGAGAGAGAGAGAGAGAGAGAGAGAGAGAGAGTGAGAGAGAGTAATGACACTTCCTGTACCATGATTAGTTAGTCAAAACATTGGCGCAAGTTTAATCTAAGCGCAGTCATTAAAGAATTTTGAACTGTCCTGCCTGTGAGCTGACCTTTCAACTTTCGCCGAAACTTAGACTTCCGGTGACGTCATTAGTCCCACCTATGAAGGAGGGGATTAAGTAATTTAATTACACCCAAAGGGACGTCGTTAGATAATCCCCAGCCACTTAGAACGTCTACAAGGCAGGACAACAGCTTTTGCCCGCCTATTGATGGGATGGGCATTATCCTTTCAAGAACCTTCAAAAAGCAAGTTTGAAGGGGGAGAGAGGCAGAAAGAAAAAGAAGCAGATAGACAGAAGATAGAGAAGCAGAGGAGTGAGGTCATGAGCCTCACCAGTTGTGGGTTGAGAAGAAAGCAAGGCTCATACTTCGATTCGTATTCATACTACTTAACTTGCATATACATTTAACTTGTATATGCGCAGTCTTATTTTTACTAGGGAGATAATGAAGTAAGAAAACTACACTGTGTCTTCCTAAGCCTCCTGGGACTCAAACGTTATTATAACAACAAAGCCAGAAACGATAAAGCAAGTATAAAGGAAATAATAAACTTCTTTAACATATGAACGGCTCTAACAACGATAAAGAAAAGAACATCATAATATTTAATGGTGGTAAAAACATTACAAATGGTGACTACATCACATCATATATATATATATATATATATATATATATATATATATATATATATATATATATATATATATATATATATATATATATATATATATATATATGTGTGTGTGTGTGTGTGTGTGTGTGTGTATATATGTATATATATATATATATATATATATATATATATATATATATATATATATATATATATATATATATATATATATATATATATATATATATTAGAAAGAGCTGTTATATTCCCATATTGGTCTGTTTAAAAAAAAAAATTAAAATGCCTCATTCCATCAGTTTTTGTATTTTTTTCGTTAGAAGATGATTTTTAATCACTTTGGCGTTAGATCTAGCAAAACTAGATCTAACACGCTTGTAAAGAGAGGAACAGGAGACGAGAAAAGTCTTTTGGCAATTCCAGAAGTAACGTATATTGGATCTTCTTACTGACTGCCATATCAAGAGGCTTTGCACAGATTTGTCCCATTATTTTTAGAAATAACGACTGGGTAAACAATGATGTCTTGAGCACCTGCTAGCAGATTATTACTCCCCGATATTAGGATTTTTTTTTTTTTATCTGTTTCCCGTTTCATTCATTCTCATTCATTTTGAAATGCAGATTTGTATTTACGTAAGAAACAGTTTTGTTTTCGCTTTAAATTATTCTTGTTTATTCCTTGTTTCTTAGTTTTTGTATTTTTCTGTTCTCGCAATATCCACCTTAGATTTTCCTATATTGTCTTACTTGTCTTAGTCGCCCGCGTTTAAAAAAACCACGGTTCGAGCTTTTTTCTTATTAAGACTCTTTATGCTATTGTTCTTTTTTGCATTAGTCCATTACCTTTCTACCCTTATCTCATACGTGTTGATAACAATAATTATAATATTAGAGGTTGCTGTTTTTTTTTTTATGTTATTTTCAATCTGTTGTGGACAATAACTCAATTTTATCTTTATGGGTGTCTCACGATGACTTGATAAGAGACTGTACATGTAACTTAAAACCGTGTCACCTTCATATTTCCATACTTGTATATTCGTTTCTTATTAACTGTTTGAGTGAAGATTTCTGCTTTGCTCATTGCGTTAAACTTTACATTATTTTAGTCAACCTACCTTATAATATGGTAGCTGATGCGCATGGCATTGAGTGCTTCTTCCTCAACGGACTTTTCCTGTTCATCTTTTGAATCCATCTATTCGTGGAAATATTTTTTGCTCAGGTTCGTTTTGCAATTTCATTCAAATTCTGTTGTATAGTGTTTTGCAAAAGCCAAGTCTTTATAAAACCGATCATCCGTACTCTGTCTTTTCTTTACCTCCATTGAATTGTTTTATAATTTTCAGTTTTTTTTTTTTTACCTTCGCCGGAAAATTTAAGGACTAACTTCGATTATATTCTGTATATTTTGATCTCAGTGAATATGAATTTTTATGAATAGCTCCATAATATGGTCAATGGCTTTCACTTTCATTGGTGGATGACTTTTATTTTTAGTGAAATAACACAAAATTTTTTTCCTGGTTCTGGATTGAATTTGAAATTAGCTATTAAAGAATCAGCATTTCAATCGAAAATATTTCACGATTGCTAATTTTACTAATTTAATTTCTTTTTCTTTAACGGTCTGAGACCTTTATATTATCCCTTGTCCTATAAAAATAATGAATAATCTACATAGAGTTCAAGAAAATATAACCTCTCATAAATAATTTGTTTTATCTGGCAAACAGATTAATTTTGCCTTTTTTCCAAACTTGAGTTATGTATTGCTTCGTAAGTCTGCTCTGTATCTTTAAACCTGAAACCCTGTGCTCCGTCGCAGTTTTTGGATCTGTTCGCGTTGTCTGAAGATTGAAATGCCAGCATCTTGTGTTGATAATTTGTCAGCATTCATGATTCTTTGTAGATGTAATGATACTGGTTAAAACAGCTGTGTTTTTGCATACCCTCATAATACTTTACTAGTATCAATGATGGAAAATAGCAAAATATATCATATATCATCGACAAAGGCTTTGCTGTTTTAAGGAAAGGTTACATAAACGTTAAGGAAATTTTGTTACCTTTGACATTTGAGCAAAATCAAGGAAACACTTGTAATGTCTAATACAATGTAAATGTTCATTTGGGTTCGATCGTGACGCTACTTATTCCACTTAATAACTAAGAAACAAAATTCTATTCCTGAATTCACATCCGGAATTCTTATAACTGTTTAGTCAGCCTGATATACCAGTGTTAATCAAGCAGGTCGCAGGGATTCCGGTAGTTTGCAGTCATTCGCTCAGTCTAATATTCCCAAGACCATTAAAAACTCCTTTTTTCTCAAAGCAAATAGTTTACACCTTGATTCCAAATTCTATTTTACTCAGATTTCTCTAAAGATTCGTCTTGGCAGATTGCCAGATCCAATGTGGCTTTTTTTTTTTTTTTTTATTTTTTTGTAAAAAGGAGAGGAAAAACGCGCTTCTTATGAATATAGCTAAAGTATTATATGTGGGACGCTTCACTGTCTTTCAATTGCCGATCTATAGTGATACATTGTTGCAACTCATTTTCAGGGAAAAAAAGAGGGAAGCAATAGTAAGTGCATGTATCGTTTATATATTTTTTATATCTTTTTATTCAGTCTGCTCCCGTTATGCCTAATGTTCCAGAAAGGGATTTGGTTGCCGTTGCTGAAAAACATTTAATTTTCTTTAAATGGGGTTTTCTGCCTCATTCACAAAATTCCTGGAAGGTTTCTGTCATGTAGTTGTTTCCAGACATCAGAAACACTGTAGGGCGTCGCCAAATAAAAAAAAAAAAAGTGAAAAAACGGAAGGAGAGAAGGAAGGGAGTTAGAACTTGGGAACTAGAATGTTAAGGGTTCCAGCTGAGTTCCGCTGGCAACTTTAAAGAAAGAAACTCCGTTTCAACGTTCTTTATCATCAGACGTTCTTTGCCAGCTACACACGAGTCCCTTCATTCATATGTTTTCGTGACTTCCACTTCTTTTTCTTCTTCTTTTATAATGAAGCTTCAGATGAGTATTCCTTGCATCCCCCTTCCGGGGTTTTTGCACTTCGACTATTGTTTCTAAAGGCCCTCTTGATCACACACCATCAAATTGCTGTAGTAAGAGGTGGAGAGCACGAGATACAAGAAAGAACTTGAAGAAATGAGGGGAGAAAAATGATAGATAAAAAAATGTAATTATGTAAGTAGAAGGAAGTTCATGAAATGGTTAGAATAATTGAAGCTGCATATTCTCTCTTTTATTGAAAACCATTTGCAGATCACAGTAAGCCATTATTACATACCAGGGTATGTAACAAAGATTATTCAGGACAGGAGAGAGTGTCATAATTATGCTGTAGAGGTTTTATATTATCTCAGTTCAGTAACTCTTCACCCTTGAACGGAAAGAATTACTAAAATGAAAATTATACAGAATTGAGATGTATATTACACCGTTATCGTTTTATGCACACACATACACGTATATACAATATATTTATATATATATATATATATATATATATATATATATATATATATATATATATATATATATATATATATATATGTGTGTGTGTGTGTGTGTGTGTGTGTATGTGTGTATATATATGTATATATATATATATATATATATATATATATATATATATATATATATATATATATATATATATATATATATATATATATATATATATATATATATATATATATATATATATATATATATATATATATATATATATATATATATATATATATATATATATATATATATATATATATATATATATATATATATATATATATAGAGAGAGAGAGAGAGAGAGAGAGAGAGAGAGAGAGAGAGAGAGAGCAAATGCAATAGTAAAAGCATTCTATTTAAATAATGAACCATCATCAGGTTTTAAAAGGCCATAAGAAACGTAGAAGTTAACAACAATGCCATGAATGAATGCGGTCCAGTCTTCCAACGAAATGACCTTCACCATCCCCCGCCATCACAACAACTGTGTCAGCTTCCACATCAAAATGGGGATCGAAAGGGGGATCGATGGCCATGAGGGATATGAGCATAGGTAAAGTGTCGCACACAAATGGCATTCCAGTCACAAAACCTGCTTTTTTCTGGTTCAAAATGCTAAACTGATGGTATTGACATATTTGTCAGCTAAAAAGGCATATATGTTATACATATATATTCTTCTTCTTTCGACCTTATTAGTCCCACTGTATAGCAGGGTCGGCTGCTCGAGTCAACTTTTTCCATCTATTTCTGTTCCAAGCATCTTCTTCCCCCAGTCCCACCTCACCCATATCCCTCCTCACCACATCCATCCATCAGATCCGTTGATGTCCCAAACTCTTCCTCCCCATCACTGGCATGCGCTTAGCTCTCTTGATTGGTTCCACCTCCTCTCCTCTTATTACATGGCCATAGTATCTCAAACGAGCCTCCCTAGCCTTCTCCTTTACATTACATATACCACACATTCTTCTTATATCTTGACTTTCCCTCCTTTCCAGTAGTGATATTCCAGCAATCCATCTCACCATCCTCATCTCGGTTCTTTCCAACAGTCCCTCCTCTTTCCTCTTAAGCGCCCAGGTTTCTGCCCCATTTATTAGTATGGGCCTGATAACTGTCTTATAAATCTTCATTTTGAGCTTTAATGGCATTTTCTTGTCTAAAACAACTCCAGTTACTTCCCTCCATTTTTGCCATGCTTCTTTCACTCTCTGTCTCACTGCTTTCTCAGTACCTCCCTCTTCTGTTATTATTGATCCCAAATAGTTAAACTCATTGTTCAGCTTTAGCACTGCACCATCTTCCACTTGAATGTTTAATTCTTCATGTCCTTCTCTGCTACTAGTCATTAGCTCTGTCTTTCGAATGTTCACTTTAAATCGTTTCTTTTCTAGAGCTCCTTTCCATGCTAAAAAGCTTTCTTGCAGTTCTTCATCTGTGTCTGCTATAATGACTTAATCGTCAGCAAACAACAGATCCAACCATTCATTGTTGTTCCTTAATTCTGATGTCAGTGTGTCTATACTGACGAGGAACAAGAATGGACTCAGAGCTGATCCCTGATGGAGGCCCACCTCCACAGGGAATGTCTCAGTCTCCCCATAATTTGTTTGACCAGTAGTTTTTGCACCCTCATACATCATCTTCACTAACCTTACTAACTTTTCTGTTACTCCTCTCTTTCTCAAACACCAGTAGACTACTCTTTTTGGTAACCTGTCATACACCATTTCAAGATCCACAAAACAAAGGTAAACTTTCCTGATTCCTTCTAGATACTTCTCTTGCACTTGTCTTACTATAAAAACAGCATCCACTGTGCTCTTTCCTTTCATAAACCCAAACTGCTGCTCATATATATCTATCAGCTCTCTCAACTTTCCTTCTACTATTCTTTCTAGTATCTTGAATACATGCTCCAAAAGCTTTATTCCTCTGTAGTTCCCATAGCTTAACACGTCTCCTTTTGTTTATACATTTTAATCATCCAACTATTGCTCCAGTCCCTTGTCATTTCCTCTACATCCCAGATCTTTTCCAGTAGTGTGTGCACCCACTCTTTGCCTAGATTTCCCAATGCTTTAATCATTTCTATTATTACCTCTGACTTTCCTGCAGCCTTATTTACTTTTCCCTTCTTTATAGCATTCTCGACTTCACTCACTGTGATGTTTGCTATTGGTCCTTCTACTGGAGGAACATTTTCCAGTTCTTCACACTCATTCTCATTGTTTAATGGTTGAGAAAAATAGTCTTTCTATCTTTTCATGACTTCCTCTTCCTCAATCACTGTGGTTCAGAAAAAATGTACGATAGTAAATTTCATTTGTGGAGAAAACCCGTGAAATTATGGTATCTGACTCACCAAACATGAAATAGCCTGGACAGTGAAGGACAAAGGGTGAATAGTATGGGATGGTTGAGAAATTCAGGGCAAGGAAAACAGTACTACTTGTTCCATCAGGAAGACTTGGGAGTCAGGTGAAAAAATACAAATGTGCAGTTCAGGGAAGGAATGAAAAAAATTAGCAATAAGCGGATGAGGATAAAAAAAAAAACTTTTACAATAGCGAACATTTTTGGGAGGGCCAGAATCTGCATCAGTCTGGATACGGAGAACGAGATATGTAGTAATTTAAGTGAAATGGAAGAGGACAGGTAAACAGATGGTGTAGATATTTTTTGAGTGAATCAATCTTATTCAGATCTATGAGAATGGCTGGCTTGTTGGAAAAGTATGGTTTCCAAAGACGAATATTAAGAAAAATAACTGAGAAAACCAAAACAGGAAAACAAGTTGTTAGAGTATGTGTTAGTATAGAGTAAATGGAAGAGAAGTTTGATGGAAGTAATGCTTAGAAGAGAACAGGCTAGCGGTATATGAGATCATTACCTTGTGGAAGAGAGGAAGGGTTCAAAATGTATTAAAGGAGGGAGGGGGGAGGTTGTTGATGGTTAATCAAATGTTGGTCTACATGACTTCCAAGAATCTATCTGCACCTTGCAGTGCCATCCTTGTTGCTGAAGGATTAGATCTTTTGTCTCAGAAATTAAGATTCGCTGGCCAAGAGTTCTTGCTAGTGAAAAGCAAGCTTAATTTGACAAAATGTGCTTTTGTGATAAATGGGTTTAGAAGTAAAGAGGGAAAAGCCTTGCTAATATTAACGTTGTTGGAACTCATTCAATTTCTTGTCAAGGGGGGAGAAGTTGTTGATAAACAACGAACTAACAATATCATTCAGTGAGAAGATAGCTATAAAAAGCTAGTGTTAATCAACACTAGAAGAGTATGGGAAATGCACAAAATTGCTATATGTAATCATTAAGTCAGCAAAAATTGCTTGCAACTACAGATGTGTAGGAAGATGAAATAAAAGACATAAGTAGTGTAATAAAGATAGATTTAGTGGAGAAAGTGAAGAAAGGTAAAAAACGGAGCGTTGTATAAATGATTTACAAGTTAAACACTGCTGCATAGTGATAGTATTAAGTAGTTGATCATAGTGTGTAAAATATATGTGGATGATGGAGAGATTCCTAAGATATAGAAGAGAAGAATAAATGTTGATCTGTATAAAGAAAAATATGACTAGAGTTACTGCAAGCATTCTAGGTACATAACATAAATTATTATACTGGTGAAGACGTATGTTGCAGCCTTGAAGGAGATAGTAAGGTAGATAACGGAAGGGCTTCAGACGAAAAAGAGAAGTGAAGGTTTAGACAAGATGAGTATGTAGTTGTTGTGGAACTTGGAAAAGCTTATTTTATTATTGAAAAGAATGTGTGTGGTGATGTTCATGACGCTTGGAAACCAAAATATTGATATGGATGGAGTGGTGTGAGACGTCAAAGAAAGGCTATGAGATGTAGGTGCAATTTTGTGGATTAAGAAAAACGGCAGTAAATGAAGTATGGAGTGCTTGATGTTTACTATGATGAACCATTAAGTGACATTGAAAAGAACTGACAGAGATTCGTAAAGGAGAGTGGAAGCATTTGTATGCACAGCAAGTTTCAAGTAAATGTTAACAATAGTAACTTCAAGTGGGCGGGAAAAGTGGACCAAAGAACTTTAGTACAGAAGGTAGAAAAATGATAGTGGCTGATTTGCATAAGTACTTCAGAGTAGATGTAATTCATTACAGTAGGGTGAAAGACAAGGTTGAATCACAGAGTAGGTGAAGAAGAAAGTTAGGGGGATCTCTTCCAAAAGCTTGATAGAGAGGAGTGACTATAGATACAATAGTTACAATGTGTAATGGAAGTGACACCAAATAAGCTTAGCGAGAAAGCTCAGAAAATCTGGAGCAGATGATGTTATGGTGGCGTTTTCATCTGGTTCATTGCTAATGTGTCTTCTTCATTAAAATGTTGCCTAAATTGAAAAGGGAACCTCTGTGACAAAATTCACTCGCTCAGTATCTGAAAACAGATAATTTCCGTGTTAAATCTTTTCCAAATTTGGCCTTGATGGTATCATGTAAAAGACTTTTCACTATTGCATGTTGTGAAACGCAGAAAAACTTTTTGTTTTTTTATTAGCAGTTTCCTGGCCTTGAAAGCTGGTTGGTGATGTAGGATGCGTGAAATATTTATAATTTGATGTTTTTATTTAAAAGAATCACTGAAGTTATTTCAAATACAATGAAACTTTTCAATATGTGAAGGAAAGACTTCAGCTACTGTTGCTCTTGTGTTAGGTAAATATCGCAAAAGAGAATCTTTCAGTCTTTATTCAGGAAAATTCTGTTGGTATGTATTCACAAACATTAAAGCAATCATAATTTTAACTAGAATATCCTCACTCCAAACTTTTATCTTTTCATGAAGCGTAATTCTCCTGATTTGCAATTTGAAATGTATTGCACTGTTCTCTGCAAATCAACTTTTATTTCATTCAAGTATAACAATATAATTATCTGAATGGGAGACAGTCCACACAAGCAACATATTCTCCTTTGCAAAAAGGGCTACAAGCACAAGGGCAAAATTGACTACACTCCCCTTATGCAAACGTCTAGACGCCTTCTTGCAGAGACCCTTCCAATATTGTTTAAGAAAAATTAGCTAAACAGCCTCGATTTTCACTGATTACCTCTTTCAAATCTAAAAGTATATCCTGCTTATCATGTGTATTCTGCTTCAGAAAGTAATTGATACTTTTAATTTTTCTTACGATAACAGCGCTAGTGCATATGCTTGAACGCTGTTTACTTAAAATTCTGTGATCTTTCACAAAAAAAAAAAAATTAGTTTTTAAACATTTCTTCCACGTTTCATATTGAGCTACAGGCTTGTACATAGAGTATCTTCTCTAAAAAAGAAATTAACTGAAAAAATGTCATTTGTTTATAAGTTTTCGAGCTTTTTTGAATATTTTTTTGGTGCACTTCATTTCTACTGTCCTGTAGACCATAGATTAGGAAAATAAATGAAATAGTTGGAAAGTTTTAATGCAATAAAAATAATAGTAAATAGAAAAAGGAAACCTTTAAAAGGAAACAGATGGCGGACATGTTCAAAACTAGGAAAATAACTGAGGTGCCGTTGCAAAGGCACCTCAACCCTAAACTTGATTCACGTTTAACATGAACCAAGTTTTGGCTTCGGATATAATTTTTGCGCTAATTCAAGTATAAATGATATTTAAATTTAGGGAATAAAAAAAAATCTTCTTAAATGAGTATTTTATTTTCAAGAGGAGTAAGTGTATTAAAGACGGTTTTCAGAAAAGTGGTACGGTTGCTTCTTAAGTGCCCAAACTGGTATGGACGCGTAAGAGATTAAGGCACGGACATACTAGTAGTGTTTGGCAATCACTGTCTTGAATATCTTCTTTCTCTCATCATCCAGATAGGAAAAAACATGGATAGCATGGACAAAACAACGAGTTTACAGGACTGATATGGATCCTGGATATATGCTTTTAGCACTTATTATTTAGAGCTGTGCTGACTAATCATTGAATGTCCAGCAATTGGTTCAAGTTAAATATTCATGTTTATAACAGGAAATGTAATTGCCATTTTATGCAAAAGCTTCCGTAGTGGAGACTTCTTTCCTTTTTGAGTTTTGCATTGTGCAATTTTTTTTAGGCATTTTTTCAAGGTTTTATTTATGTGGTTATTTTGGCATAAGCAAAGGAATCTTGGCAAAAATACTCTATTGAAGGAAAGCAGAGTTTTTATCCTGTAAATTTAAATGTATTTGTTACGCAGAATGATCCTACAGTTATGTTATCTGTAGTGTTGGTAGATGTGACTGAGCATTCCTCTCTCTCTCTCTCTCTCTCTCTCTCTCTCTCTCTCTCTCTCTCTCTCTCTCTCTCTCTCTCTCTCTCTCTCTCAGGAATACTAAGGCCTGGATCTAATGTGTATAAATCAAACCTGGTTTATAAAAAAATAATTTATTCTGTAAATCTAACATGACACGTTAAAAATGAGACATGATAATAGAAAATTACTGAACTACTTCCCAAACACATTAAACAGTTATAAATACTAATAAAGTGTGGGATTAATCCCCATCCCCCATTCGGTCACTGAGTGTTCTCCATCCTAACTTTTTATGTCTTATATCATAAGTTCACTTAAGTGGCCATGGGCATGTACATGTGCATGGCTACTGAAACATCTGTAGAGAGAAATTATCTCCCATTAGTACTGAAACCAACTTAGTTCTCATTACCACCATTACACCACATAAAAAGAAATATTAAAAGAAATAAGCCACTAAAATGTGGAGTTACTATTTGTCTTTAACACTCATCCTTACAGCAGGGAAACTTGGGCCCCAGAGTTCTCAGAGTCCTTCACACTTGCCTCCTCCAAAATGAATGTATGGCATTTTACAGAGGCTCCAGGCACTTACTTCAAAAACCATTCCCCATGGCACACAAATGTACAAACCCCTTCTTCATGACACACCCATATTCAGGTTCTTCTTCTTCTTCTTCTTCTTCTTCTTCTTCTTCTTCTTCTTCTTCTTCTTCTTCTTCTTCTTTTTTATGGCCTTATTAATCCCATTGTCAACTTTCTCCATCTATTTCTATTCCTTGTATCTTCTTCCCCCAGTCCCACCTCACCCATATCTCTCCTCACCACATCCATCCATCTGGTCCACTGATGTCCCACACTCCCCCTCCCCATCACTGGGATGTTCTTAGCTCTCTTGATTGGTTCCACCTCGTCTCTTCTTATAACATGACCTTAGTATCTCAGACGAGCTTCCTTAGCCTTCTCCTTTACATTACATATACCACACAATCTTCTTATATCTTGATTCTCCACCCTTTTCAGTAATGATATCCCAGCAATCCATCTCACCATCCTCATCTCAGTTCTTTCCAACAGTCCCTCCTCTTTCCTCTTAAGCGCCCAAGTTTCTGCCACATATAATAGTATGGGCCTGATAACTTTCTAATAAATTTTCATTCTGAGCCTTAATGGCATTTTCTTGTCTAAAACAACTCCAGTTACTTCCCTCCATTTTCGCCATGCTTTTTTTACTCTCTGTCTTGCTGCTTTCTCAGTACCTCCCTCCTCTGCTATTATTGATCCCAAGTAGTTAGACTCATAGTTCTGTTTTAGCACTGTACCATCTTCCATTTGAATGTTTACTTCTTCATGCCCTTCTTTATTACTGATCATTAGCTCTGTCTTTCCAATGTTCACTTTAAATCCTTTCTTTTCTAGAGCTCTTTTCCATGCTTAAAACCTTTCTTGCAGTTCTTCTTCTGTGTCTGCTATAGTGACTAAATCATCAGCAAACGTCAGTTCTTCATTGTTCCTTAATTCTGATGTCATAGTGTCTATAATGACAAGGAACAAGAATGGACTCAGAGCTGATCCCTGATGGAAGCCAACCTCCACCGAGAATGCCTCAGTCTCCCCATATTTTGTCTGTACACTGGTTCTTGCTCCCTTGCACATCATCTTCACTAACCTTACCAACTTCTCTGTTACTCCTCTCTTTCTCAAACACCAATGAACTACTCTTCTTGGTACCCTGTCATATGCCTTTTCAAGCTCCACAACACACACGTGAACTTTCCTGTTTCCTTCTAAATATTTCTCTTGGACTTGTCTTTCTTACTATAAAAATAGCATTCACTGTGCTCTTTCCTTTCATAAACCCAAACTGCTGCTCATGTATATCCATCAGCTCTCTCAACCTTCCTCCTACTATGCTTTCTAGTATCTTGAATACATGCTCCAAAAGCTTTATTCCCCTGTAGTTCTCACAATTTCACACGTCTCCATTTTGTTTATACATTTTAATCATCCAACTATCATTGCAGTCCCTTGGCATTCCCTCTACATCCCAGATCTTTTCCAATAGTGTGTGCACCCACTTTTTGCCTAGATTTCCCAATGCTTTAATCATTTCTATTGTTAACTCTGACTTTCCTGCAGCTTTATTTACTTCTCCTTTCTTTATAGCATTCTCGACTTCACTCTCTCTGATGTTTGCTATTGGTCCTTCTACTGGAGGAACATTTTTCAGTGTCTCATTTTGTCCAATTTCGTATGTTTCCAGATGACTTCTCCTTTTCTCAAACTTGTCATTAATTTTCTTTAGTGTAGCATACATGCATTATTATGCTTATTGCTATTATAATAATAGTTAATATTACCATAATTTAGAAATAACTCATTGATAGTTATCCTCATTAATTACTAGTCGCCTTTTCAGAACAGTGAAGCAGCATTTGAAGATTTTACGACGTGGTTATGCAACAGCCGTTCATCCTTTTTATTTGTGGTGTTACATCCTACATGCATAGCATATACAGTAGTTTCCATTTACAGACCTCCTTTCCTTTCATTTATTATTTGTGTCTTGGAACGTTTGTTTCCTAGTTCCTTCATCCTTATATCTTTAACGTCTTTCCTCCCTCTTCTCTCTCTTTCACACGCACTGTAATATAACTGCCCTATGATTTGCCAATATATGTCCCTTATTTTTCTCTTTTAATTGATTCGGTTACTGACAATGCTACTGTTCGTGTAGCTGTTCGTGTAATGATAGAGAGAAATTTCGGACGTCATTTCTTCTCTTTTCATTTATCGTGTGGGAGCCACCATTTCAAGAATCATTTTGTACGTTCAATTTTCTATACATTGCTGTTACAAAAGGATCATTTTTCCTGCACTTAATCTGCTCAGTGATTCCATGTCTGCTTATTATAATTCTATTATAACTACAGTGCCCCTCAAATTATTCGCCATTTTATACTCCTACTTATGACACCCACCCCCTGCCGATTATTATGTCGTTTTTATTTAAACCACATGATATCTAGTTTTTTTTTTATTGGGTTTGTGCTTTAAATTTGTTTCATCTTTTCCTTTAACAGGTGATATGTATATTCTTTCATTATAACTAATTTTCCTTTAAATGCTTTCCCTGCTGAATATTCTTCTCGTTTACCTACTTTCTAAAGTCCCCAAACCAGATTATTTCTAGACCTGATTTCTTCCTTTGCCTGAAATTTCCCCTCATTAATTTACGTGTAATTTTGCGACCCCTCTTTTACTATTCTCCCTTCCCCGAAAAAAAGAAGTATCCTGAGAGGGACCAGATTTATCATCCCCCCCAAAAACGCAGCATTCCAACAGCAACCTGTCTGGTCTAGGTACGACCCGACCTGTTCCTCAGGGGGCCAGTCGATCTTCCACGAGAGTTGGTGTGGGCTCTGGAAACTAGTACCTGTTACTTGTAATCTACAAGGAAGGCGCGGCACCCTTCCTTGACCGCTCCCTTCTTGTTCTCGCAGAGAGAGAGAGAGAGAGAGAGAGAGAGAGAGAGTGAGAAACTTGTTAAATGCGAACTATTTTTGAATCAGAACAACCTAATAATGTACATAAGGTGCTAAGATATTTTCATGGAAACAGAGTATTATATTTAAACTCCTTTGAAAGGATTATATGCTTCAGACCATATCAAATCTATTTAACTTAAAATAAAATTTAAATTTTTTTAATAAAAAAAATCATTAGCTGAGATACCGGAAACAGGACTTTCAATATGCTTTATTTTTTCTCGAATCGAAGGCTGTCTATCGCATCATTTAGAATTAAACTAGAATCTTCAACTTTACTTTCTTATTCTCTCCCTTCTGTTTTTAAGTCTGGGTTGGTTATGAGGCACTGTCGTTTCTCATTAACCTTCACATAAAAGAAAAAGAATGTACCTAAGGACTGACTCTAGGTGCGTTAAGTAGGGTAAATAAGGATAGCATGGCTGTAAGAAATTTGGTATAGAATGATAACATCGGTGTTGAAAAACTAGGGTACATAACATGGGCTTACTGAAAATCTTGGACTGATGCAGATAAAATATGAACTACTGATATAGAAATGGTGATATTATAAAAAAATCATGATTAGGTTGATAATACTTTTGACTTAGCAACGATTTTTTAGTGAAATTAGACGAAAAGAAAAACCTAGAGAATGGAATAATTAGACTATAATGAAAAACAGGCAAATTAGTTTTTCCCAGCATGCTGTTGGTCGTTAAGGGAGGCGCCTGCAGACGCCTGCAGAATAAGAGAACTTTCTTTTGGCTTAGTAATGAGTTTTGAGTGAAAATAGACGAAATGGAAAGCAGAGAAGGAAATAATTAGACTGAAAAGGAAAACAGGCGAAATGCTGGTCGTTAAGGGTGGCGCCTGCAGAATGAGAGAACTTTCTTTTGGCTTAGTAATGAGTTTTGAGTGAAAATAGACGAAATGGAAAATAGAGAAGGGAATAATTAGACTGAAAAGGAAAACAGGCGAAATGCTGGTCGTTAAGGGTGGCGCCTGCAGAATGAGAGAACTTTCTGCGCATGTGAATTTCATTCAGAAGGTTGAATTAATAAATATCAATGATAAATTATATAATTGAGCACTAAGGGATGTTTGTTTTTTCTGTTAGTTGCGAATATTTTTTTTAAGCGACTGCATATTATTTTGTACTGTCCTCCGAGCATATACAATTTAAGTTTCTATCACGCTGTGGCAGATCTCTTGAAGATCTCTTAAAAAGTTAATAACGATACTGCTCAGGATTTATATCTTGTGTTTCATTTTTTCCCTGTGGTACATCTACATGAATACATTGCGCATTTAAGCATATATATGTATGCTTGTGGAATCACAACTAGACCAGCAGGACTCACGAGATGTACAAAGGTGCCGAAGAAGACTGGATGTTTAACTTGGGAACTACCCGTTTTATGAGTAAAGACTAAAATCGTCAACATTTGGTGGTATGGGGAACTGCCCAGAACTTTAAAATCATTGTATAGCATTTGAATTTTTTGGCATGGTCTTGGACACTAGAGAATTCAGGATTATATAATTCAACTCCAGCGCGATAACTAACGCCCCTGTAACAATCAATTTCGTACCTTCAACACACTTACTGTAGTGTCGATCCCACGAAGTCTCCAGATTACATCTAGGGCAATCAAATTTATATACGACACCTGTGATCATCAAGGGACTAAGTCTATCTTTATGTTTGAAAAGACTTTCAGCTTTCAGAGGACTGGTGGGAATTATATTCAGTTTAATGGCAGGGCCATAGAAACAAGACCTCGTAATTCTTTATAAAAGAGCTCGCCGAGAATTAATGGAAGGCTAGTAAATAAGGGTAGTTTGGGAACCGTAGGTATACTACTCTTGGAAGTAAAACTATGCTAAGAAAACAAAGACTTGCCTTTGGAGAAAAGAAGCAGGAAAATAAATATCGCCAAAATACTTACATAAAAATTCAATTTCAATTTGAAGTGAGTGCCAGCAGGAAGCAATTGAAAATGAACGTCGTAAAAGAGTAGGTACTGAATTTAATTTAAATTTAAGAAAATAATGACTATAAAGATTAGTACCAAGATCTGTGAAGGCCTGTTTTTTCTTAGACGTATATGCTAAAACCAGGTTGTTGTCTAGAATTTAAAACATCAAGAATGGCTAATTAGTTATCTTCCTCATATTCAGTAGCAAATTTAATACTTGGATGTGCTTGATTAATAAAGTCCGAAAACTTTCAGCGTCAAATTTTGTTTTAAAAAGGGCGAAGGTATCATCAGCAACGAAAGGTAACTTGAGGACAGGTCTCCAACAAGCGCTCCTCCAGGGAGCACATGACAATATCTACGAATATGGGTCCTAAAGGGAACCCATGCTCATACCATTAATTTGCACATAGGAAGAGTCATTGAAAATGAGGGCAGTGTCTTGTACTGACAATTACGAAAACTTTTTTAAATCATCCTAATTAAAATCATTAAAACCATAGTTATGGGAAAGAAATAATTTATTTAAAATAATCTGAATCATTTCTCCACGGGCACTTTAGTAAAAAAGTACTGTGCATCGAAACTGATCATAAAAAGGTCAGAATCTTGGCTAAGGATCTTTTCTTGAAACTTTTAGAATATTCTCGTTTGTATTCAGGTACTAAGGTACTAAGAATTTAGACTTTTATGATTGGGTGTTAATGGGCCTGACAGGTGTAATGTTTGGAAAACCATACATTGTACCATGTGAAAAGCCCGTACTATATAAAGATGATAAGCCTCAGAATTAATAATATGGTTGTCATTATGAATTTTTGAGAACCTATTGAGTTTAGCTTTCTTTCTAGAAATAGTAATAAAGTCAGACTTACCTAAAGTTCTGAATTTTGTACTATTATTCAGTATGGTTCCTACTTTATCATCATAATCAGATTTATTTAAAATGACAACTTCTGGTCGAGTAATGACAAGATTCTCAATTTTAGCTGCCGATTTTAGAATGCTAAGAACTTTTCTAGTGAGAAATGGAGTCCAATGGGTAAATAATTTGTTAAAAGTTTGTTGAGCTTGTGTCCTACATGGACCTACAATCGTCCATCTTACTTGGCCGTCTGAACTCATACCTAAAGGTGCCCTTCCACTGGGCCGGCTGAAACGACTACAGCCGCCCGGCTACAGCCGGCCGGCTGTAGAAACAGACTCCTACAGTGCTATTATTATGTACCCCTTTCCAATGACCCGTCTACAGCCGGTCTGTCGGCCAGGCTGCCCACCTCCCGACTCGAGCCGGCTGGGCAGCACTCCTCTCCGAGCAGTCCAGCCGGCAGGTCGGTACGATTTTTCTGCGTTTCTTAACTCAGTAGTGTTGTTTTTCCAGTTTCGATTTGTGATGGATGATTTGAAATTAATAGAATTAGTTCGTAAGCATAAATGTTTGTACGATTCCAAAGATCAGTATTATAAGGATACACTTATAAGAGACAATGTGTGGAAAGAAATTTCAGAAGGAATGGAGCAAACACGTGAGTATTATATAATTTATTTGATATTATGGGTTACATTTTGATATCTAGTGAGTAGATAATTTAGTGTTTATCAGTTCTTGTAACATGATTCCTTTGCCATGAAACGGATCCATCAAGACTATTGAAATAATCAGTAAACCTGTCTCTTGTTGAAAACCCTTCAAGGTTTCCAAAACCACCACCTGCTCTTATAGGTATGAGATTTTCTGTAGGCATATTATCCAGTTGTGGATTTCCAAAAAAACAAACACAGTCCTTTTCTAGATATGCATCCCTTAGCATATTATGAAGACAACAAGCGGTCATTATTAAATTATCTGTGACATTTGGGTCGATTGCTATTGGCGTATGAAATACTCGAAAGACTTGACACAATAAAGCAAATGAGTTTTCTGAAACCCTGCGTGCGCGTGAAAGTCTATAGTTGAAAACGGCTTTTTTTGAGTCCTGGCGAGCAACAATTCTGGAATAGGGTTTCATCATATGCGTTGACAGTTTGAATGCTTCATCTCCCACTATTACATGAGGTAACTCAAAATCCCTATTTACATGTCTCGGTGGAGGAAAAAAATCCTCATTTCGAATTAAGTTTCCTATATTAGATTTCTCAATTATACCGCTGTCTCCTTCTTTGCCAAAAGAGCCTATGTCAACCATTACAAATTTATAGTTAGCATCTACAAATGCAAGTAAAACTACAGAAAAATAATCTTTATAGTTAAAAAATAAAGAACCGCTTCTTCCAGGACAAAATATTCGAACGTGTTTGCCATCAACAGCTGAAATACAATTAGGAAAATTCCATTTTTCTTCAAACTCCTTGGCTATGTCTAGGAGTTGATTTTTGGTAGGGTGAGGCATGAAAATAGGGGGAAGTTTTTGACTACATACTTCCAAAACATGTTTCACAATTCGGCTGATGTAGCTACTTGATATCCGAAATGAAAATGACAATGAAGCGTAGGATTCTCCAGTCGCCAGGAACCTGTAGCAAAGAGAAAAAAATACCACAATTTTATCATGTGCTTCAATTAATTCCTTTATATTTTTTTACAGCTGAAGAATGTAAAAAACGATGGGGAAACATTCGAGATACGTTCAGGAGACATAAGAAAAAAACAAACTGCCTACAGGTTCATCTACGGCCCAAAAAGTTAGAAAATGGCATCTGGACGGATATTTAGAATTTCTCAACCTAGTGGAGACTGAAAGAGAGTGAGTTAATTATGATATGAAAAAATATAACGATCAATTATTTGCGAATATATTTTCTATGCAAAAGTAAACATATGGGCAGAAAATGGGTGGGGTTTTAGTGCTTGTCTAGTGTATCTGCCTCAAGAGGCTATGTTGTTATTCAGAATTAAATTAATGCTTATTTATATGTTATAAAGCAAAGTAGGTGAACTTCAGAATTCTGTTTCAAGATTTTTATCATGTAGGTCTGTGCATTGTTATGGAATTCACAACGTGCCAAATTTTTAATTACTTTAATAATGTTCTTGTTTCAGATCAGTCACTAATACACAAACAACGGACATTGAACCAGAAAAGACTGTAGAAGATGACCTGCAGGATGATCAGATTGCCGAAGAAAACGAAGGTATTGATGCTGAAGAAAACCTGCTGAAAGAAACAGTGGAGAAGAAAAAAGTAATGCGGATTTCAGGAAATAAAAGGAAAACATGTGACCTGATTCTAGAACAGGTTCAGAAGAATAGTAAAGAAAGACAAGCTTTATTTTTGAAGGCAATGGAAAAGCGGGAGCCAGACCATCCAGTGGACATTTTCTTCAAAAGCATGGCAGGGACCGTGAAGAACCTGTCCGCAGAACGTCAAGTTAGGGCAAAAATGCAAATTTCGCAAATTGTATGGCAAATGGAACTGGAAGAATGTGCTTCTCGGGAGTCGCCATTTTCGTCTGTTCAGTCCTACAGCTCCACCAGAACACCAACACCAAATTTTGATGACTCAGCGGTGATTACAGATGCCCAAAATCCTTCCTCACAAACTCCCTACAGATGCAGCAGCACACCAAATTTTGATAACTCAGCGGTGATGACAAGTGTCCAAAATCCTTCCTCACAAACTCCAACGTATAGTGATAATGAATTAAGTTTTCTGAACAATGTATCAGGAACACAGTTCCATTTAAATCAATGAGTTTTATGATGATTTTTTAGAAATGTTGTTGCATTTTGTTTTGTAGTAATTATTCTCATATAGAACTACAACTAGAAGTGCAAACCAAGTAACTATATAATTGGCCTAGCAAAAATGTACTAAGCATTTAACAATTTTTTTGAAGTTTTGTTATAATAGGAATATCCATTTAATTGCTACTAAATGGAAGTGAATCAATCAATTAATTAATTTAAACAATGTAACATTTTATTTGGTTTCTATTAGTTATATAAGAAATGGAAAAAGTCTCTTACCTGAGAGTTAGTCCCAATTTCTCAGCTGGGGTTATTGGATGTTTTATAAAATGGCTTGGTTTTGCCAGATATTTCAGTTTCAATCAGTGAGAGAATGTAATTAAATTGAGCTATATTTACCCGGAAGAATTTTCTAAATATATATTCGTCCTTTAAAAGGTGTCTTTCAATCAATATCCTTTGACATCCTTGTTCTTTTCGAGATGTGAAAAGTTCATGTGGAGATGACCTTTCTAACTCTGCTTGCATCACTAAACAACATTCTTCTTCTTCTTCCTCTTCCGCCAAGAGATATTGAAGAAGTACGTCCTCACTTGCATGTGCCATTATTGAAACTGACTCCTACACCGGCCACAGTCGTTGTAATGGAATCTGTATCGACGGCTATAGCCCATCCGGTTATAGCCGTCGACTTTAGCCGGGCGGCTGTAGTCGTTTCAACCGGCCCAGTGGAAGGGCACCTTTACGGGCATCCACTCCACACAACAAGCATCTCCTGAAATACTTGCCAAGCACACACATATAAGAAAGACAGCCAATATCATACCTCCTTTTTATGTATAACATCATTCATAATAATGTCATGTCAAATGTACCATTCCTAATAGAGGCAACACAATGTCCATTTCCAGCTACATTTATCAGAACTCTGTTCACAACTTGTATACAGAATTATGTAACATTCTCCATGCTCAGACAAACACGGTTGACTGTATATTAATCTCTATTTTGTTTGCCTCGTGTCAGGCACTACATTTCTGCTTGCAAGAGCCCTTGACCTTTCTGCTTGTTGTTTTGAATAAATTAGTAAGTTTGTAGACGCTACCTCTTACTCATACCTTCACTACATTGGTGACCACGGAAATGACCAGCCCAGCCAGCCCCAGTGATGCTAGCCTCTCCAGTGACAGCGTCGCCACTGCCTCCATATGTCTGGCCACGCTTCATGCCCCACAACCCAGAAGCTTGGTTCTTCAGGGCGGAGATAATCTTGCGGTCAAGGAAAATTACCTCCTCAGCATGTAAAGCAGATGCCGTCCTCATATTCCTGCCAGACAACGTTTTTGAACAAGTTGCAGAATAGCTCACAGAACTTAAAACCCCTATCACCTATGAATCACTGAAAGACCAGCTGAAGTCATCCTTCAGAATGCCACCCACCCCAAAGAGTCAAGAAGTTCCTGGACAATGTTGGGGCAGCCATAGGAGATGAGTGGCCATCGCACGTCTACAAGCAATTGCACAGGTTGGTAAAGCACCCGCTGCAAACGGACAACCTAAGTCAACCCTGGACCTTGAGAGGGAGGTCCTTCTCACAAAACTGCACTGCCAAACAGTGGTGGCCATGCCCAACACCTCCACCATGCCCATAGAAGAATTCCTAAGTTTGGTCGATGCAGTACACATGGTCCACAAAACAGTGGAGCCACCCAGCCACCCATAGCAGTAGCAGCACGATGGTCCCAGCAGTCAATGGAATCCAACAGTGACCCAGAGGAACTGGCTGCCTCCATCCAAAAGTGGAGCTTTCCTAAGCAATTCAACAACAGGAAGACCAGGCAGGAGAAAAACGAACTGCCAGAGGGAATGTGCTTCTTCCACTGGAAGTTTGGAAGAAAGGCCTGCAAATGTGACAAAGGCTGCCTGTTCTCAAAAAACATATAAGAGGGTTGCATCAGCGACCCCAACAACTAAACATCTGCACCAGCTGTTTTTCTTCCAGGTATGAATGCAAAAGGCTCAACGTGCTTCTTCATAAGGGACAAGAGGTCGAACACAGAATTCCTTGTCGACACTGGGACATGCAAGTCATTTGTGCCAGCCAGCCCACACAAACAAATCAACTGCACCCCACCCACCAACATCCACATATCCACCTCTAACGAAGCACCACTCATTCAATGGGGAAGGCTACAGTTGGACGTTAGCACTTTTAGGAGCAGACTTCCTAAAAGAGCACAAACTGCTGGTGGACATAGCATCAAAACAGCTGATCCCAAAAACCGCCTCCGCATCATCACTGCAACAACTATTAAAGCAACCCACCACCGAATTGTCACCACAAAAGAAAATAGGACAAACTGTACCCATCACATCAGCCACCCCACTGCCAGAAATATGCTGCCTCCTACAGGAGTTCCCAGAGGTCTTCAAAGACAACCTGTAACATGACTTAACCAAACCATTAAAGCACAACATCCAGCACCACTTAGAAACAGAAGGTCCCCTAGTCCACTCCCGTTTCAGACATTTGGCAGCAGAAAAACTCTCCTACACCTAACAAGTATTCAGGGAAATGAGAAGGTAGGAATATGCCAGAAAGCCCCCAGCCCATGGGCATCCCCCCTCCACATGGTACCAAAACCTGATGGAATATGGCGGCCAGATGGAGACTATCAGCGGCTAAACAATAAAACAGATACCCGTTGCCAAACATAGAAGACATCACCAACCAAATGAATAGCACCAAAGTCTTCACCAAAATAGATCTGCTGAAGGGATACTTCCAAGTTCCAGTAGTGAAGGAAGGCATAGAGAAGACAGCAATTATCACCCCCTTCAGCACTACACGTTCAATTACACTGCTTTGGAACAATGGGGCAACCTTGCAAAGACTAATGGATGAGCTCCTGGGCGATCTTCCCTTCTGTGTTGTTTATGTCGACGGCATCCTCGTATTTAGCTCCAACCTCAAGCAACACCCAGAAGACGTCAAAAGGGTGCTACAAATGCTCAAAGAAAATGAGCTTGTAGCAAGGGAAGACAAATGCGAGTGGACAAAAACGATGGTGGGATTCTTGGGACATCAAATAAGCCCAGATGGCATCAAACTCCTCCCAGCAAAAGTAAAAGCAAGCACCGACTTCCCAACACCAACCACAATCAAAACAGCACATGCCTTCACAAAAACCACAGATGCATGGTCAGCACAACAGCAGTATCACCTGTCCTGCACCATCAGGTACCTGAAGGGGTCTTCAAACACCGCGGCTAATGCACTGTTGAGAAACTGCGCCAACAACGTCCAGATCAGGATAGCCTATCCCAAAATAGCAGAGGCACAAAAAGACAACATGGACCTACAGCAATTGCAGCAGGACAACCCCGCCCTCATGTGAAGTGACCTATCCGTCAATAATGGAGATACGACCATCACCTGCAAAACAAGCACCAGACACCCTCTCCCCTACCTATCAGCAGGTTTCAGAAGGAAGGCTTTCAACCTTGCCCACAACCTGTCTCACCCATCAGGCCATGCAACATGCCAAATTATAGCAGAATGGTACATCTTGTGGGGAATGAAAGCTTACATCAAAAAGTTGATGTTAGAATGCCTTCTGTGTCAGATGTTAAAAATAATGAGGCACGTAGAGAGCGGAATAGGAGAATTCCATACAACATGCAGCTTTCTCGCCCACATCCACATTGACATAGTGAGCCTTCTATCCATCTCTGAGGGGTACAGATACCTCTTCACCATCATCAACGGAAATACCAGGTGGCCAGAAGCAATACCGACATGGCAACAGATAGCGGAGAGTTGTGCGAAAGTTCTCATAGGATGGGTCAGCAGACATGGAGTCCCACAGATCATAATGAGTCATAGGGGAGCCAACTTCACGTCCATTTTATGGAATGGCCTCGCAGATAGTTTGGGGCCAAAGATAGCATGCACGACGGCCTATAACCCAGAAGCCAATAGCATTGTCAAAGGGCTACATCAATTGTTGAAAGCATCACTCATCGCCAGATGTCAAGGCAGGAGCTGGAGAAAGGAGTTACCTTGGGTCTTACTGGGCCTGAGAACATCACCACACACATCATTCAATGCATCTCCAGCAGAGGCCTTGTACAGACAAGTATTAACATTGCTGGCAGACATCTTTCAACATCCAACAAGCCCGACATCCTCATCCAACAACCGTAAAGTATTAGAACAGATAATGCCAGCCAAGATGACTTGCGACATGGCCAGGAAAGTGTACTTCCCCAACGAACTGCAGAACATAAAGTACGCATCCATACAAGTGGACGCACACAGTCCCCCTCTCCCCAGTTTACTCGGGACCACATGGGATCATCCAAAGAAGAGATAAGGCCTACCAGATGACAGTTGATGGCTGGACCGTCTGGGTCCCCATTGATCACCTCAGACTAGCATACCTCCCAGACACTGACCTACAACCATAGGCCTCTCTAAGGGAGGGAGTCCTGTAGGGTCCTACACGGGCCTATACAATCGGCCATCTTACCTGGCCGTCTAAACTCATACCCTCCTCACAACAAGCATCACCTGACATATGCGCCAAGCACATACATATAAGAAACACAGCCGATATCATACATGCTTTTTTTGTATGCTGTTGTTTATAATACTGTCATGTCAAATGCATCTTTCCTAATAGAGGCAATACAATGACAGCTTTCCAGTTATATTTATCAGAACTCTGTTCACAACGTGTATATAGAATTATTTACCATTCCCCATTCTAAAACAAACACAATTGACTGTATATACTCTATTTTGTTTGCCTTGTGTCGGGCACTACATTTCTGCTTGCAAGAGCCCTTAACCTTTCTGTTTGTTGTTTTGAATAAATTAGTAAGTTTGTAGACACTGCATCTTACTCACACCTTCACTACAAGGTAATACCTGCGTTCTAGCACGTAAACAAAAAATATACGAGATCAAATCAGTATTTTTCAGTCGGAAAATCAATTCTAAGTGACAATAGAATTGCTCAAAATACAGGGGGCAAACCGAAGTCTGAACCAAGTGGCAATAAGAATTCTTACCTTTTCGACAATGCATAATTAGATAAATGATAACAATTTTATTAATGTGGTTAAAATTAGGAATAGTGGCACTAAGTTAAATAATTTCCTCTCATGAATACTCTGGGTTTTTAAAACATAAACTTCAATATTTTGTTAAACAAATATCTAAAAATGAAAGAATCAGTTAACGAGAGTTTATTCATATGGCTTTAGACATAGTATCTGGTGAACAAGTTAGTTTTTGCATAATTTATTCATTGAGAAAATGAATAAATTATGTACAACGAAGATTGGTAATTTAAATTTAATATAATTGGGTATGACATGGTTTTAGGGCAGTATTGAAGGGATTCTTAGTCACAAACGGCTTTCTTCACTCGTAATCTCGTTAAAAGGTGCGACACATTGATAAGAAGGCAGGTTCATATTTCCTACAACTGAAGGTGTGGAAATTGTAGTGCCCCATA
>NC_089748.1:1891633-1899133 GCF_040412425.1 Macrobrachium rosenbergii | reverse complement strand
TTAGCCAAACTAAGCTGCTTAAAACAACCTTTGTAAAGGCAGATTGAGTCGACTGGATTGTCTTTCCACAGGATACCTGGGGAGATGCAAGCAGATGGTCAAGACACCTGGAAGATGATACATCTTGGGCATGGTCACCATACGGGCCCGCCATCAGGGCCCTACTTTTGGCAGATGCCTTAAAAGGAGCCAGGACAGGAAGATCTTGGTAGTAAGCCATGGGGCAGTTGATGGGCAATATGCAGTTGGGCCATTAGCAGTTAGCAGTTAGTAGTTAGCCATACATGTGGGCGAGTGATACAAGACACTGATAGGTCACCCTCCACCCTTCCACCCAGAGGTCCACACCAGACTCCTGACGTGAACCCAGTACTACAGTCATCCTTGAAAGGACCTACCCAGGAACCTGAGTATGATGTCACGTGTGTGAACGCCTGCTGTCATCCTTTGCCCGAGACCTGCTTCCCCTAAGGTAGAGTGAGAGTAAAGACTTTTCAGTCCCGACTGTTTGCCCTTTTGAAGAGTTACCGAGTGCCAGTATTGTTTTCTAATCCTTGTGTCATTTGTTCAGTGCCTATTCAGTGTTACGTGTTCCAGTGTAAAATGCTCAGTTATTCCTTGAGTCCTTGGCACCCTCAGTGCAGACTCGAGTCATATTCTGTGTTACATTGTCCTTTACTGGCATGTAATGCGTAAATCTCTCTTGCAGAGGGACCTATTCGCGGTGGACTCATCTTGGACTGTGCCTTGCCATTCTTCAAGACTCCAGTAGGAGGATCTTAGGCATTGCAAGCCCTTTAGCAATTCAGTTACCCATTTTCCCTTCTAACGCTTTTCTTTTGTAAATATAATTCCTTAATTTATCCTAAGTGTTTACGTAACATTTCCTTATGAAGTATAGCCTTCAGCTCCTAAATCATCCCTTGTTCTTTGTTTTTTATGATTTCCCTTTACATAAGTCAGAACTCCAAGGCCAAGTAAATAAAGTTTCCATTGCCGCCTGTAAAAATCTCTCTAAATCACCTAACCTCAGGAAATTGTAAAAATATATATACTATATATATATATATATATATATATATATATATATATATATATATATATATATATATATATATATATATATATATATATATATATATATATATATATATATATATATATATATATATATATATATATATATATATATATATATATATATATATATATATATATATATATATATATATATATATATATATATATATATATATATATATATATATATATATATATATATATATATATATATATATATATATATATATATATATATATATATATATATATATATATATATATATATATATATATATATATATATATATATATATATATATATATATATATATATATATATATATATATATATATATATATATATATATATATATATATATATATATACATATATATACATATATATATATATATATATATATATATATATATATATATATATATATATATATATATATATATATATATATATATATATATATATATATATCTGTGTGTGTGTGTGTGTGTGCTAAATATTCAATTTTTTGTGCTGCTGGTTTTTCTTAGTTTGAAAAAGAACCATACAGCAAGTGCAGCTCTCATTTATTTAGTAAGACCTGAGAGGTCCTGAGTAGCCAATTACAGCCCTGAATCTTCTTCCCTTTCCCTATGAACCTTTAATGCTGGACTGAATCGTTTCAGGTAAACTATACTTGGCAACCGAGGCCAGCCGGCAGTGACCCATGTGCCCTGTGACCCCACCAAGGTTGCTTTTTTCCTACCAACCTCTAAAGAGATGAGAAATAGCCATTCATCTCTTGTTCTCACTCGGATAACAAAGTACATGTGTGGAGGCTTAACTCTCCTCATGGGCTAGAGCCATACAAGACATTATTCCTGCCTGGTATAGATAATTTGGATGTCTGCAGCATCCATTCTAGTTAATTTTAGAATGAACATACCTCTGGTAAGAGTTTATTCTTTCTGTCATGTGTTCAGCCTACCCACTTTCTTCTTTGTCTCCTTCTTACATGTCTCATCAAAGTCAATCTCCCTCCAAGCTTTGGTGATCTTGTCTCTTGATTTTCCCCCTTTTGAACAAATAATCTACATAATCCCTTCTCCATATTGCCTACTGCTCATTTAACATAGTTTTCTAATTAACTGAATATTGGAAATTGTTGTATCTTATGCTCAGCCGCCATATTGCCTGAGCTGGAGTAACCTTAAGTGTATCTCAGCTTTCCCAAATAAATCCCCAGCCTTCAGCTGAATTAGGCTGCTTAAAGCCATTCTCATCTCATGCATGCCAGCGTTAGAATTAATTACAGCCATTCTCGCTTTTTGCAGAGAGATTGTATAATGCGGTGTTGACAACTGTTCCAAGCGCATGTGATGCATCTCAGCTCGCTGAGAAGAGCCTTTGCTTCAAGTACATTAATGTCCATGCTTGTATCACAGTAATTATATGTATTAATTTTTCCCTGGGTCTAATTCCTGCTCCCCAGTGATCATTTTCCTTTTTTTATATATATTTATAGGATCTGTGCAGTGCACAAGGCAAGGAAAGAGCAGGTAAGCATCCAAATCTTATATTTATCACAGTGGTAACCTTAACTAGTATGTTGCAAGAATCATTTAACATAAATTTTTGGGCAAACATTGTTGGAACAGAGTTTAATACAGCTGTAAGTATTTCTTTCCGAAATTAGTGTGTTTACATCATAGTTAGTGACCAGGAACTTGTAAATTTCCCATAAAAAATTTAATTCTCGCATTGTAGTGAGCTCAGTTCTCGCTCTAAATGAAAAACGCTTTGGGTGAACATGTGGTCGGCTTATGGCCGTGACTAGAGATTAGGCTAGGCGTAAATACAAGCATGATGTTATTCCCAGCATGGCAAATTTAGATTTTTCACTAAAGCACATGCTTTATGCTTTATATTTTACGAAACTGTTAGTGTTCATGCATGCATGAAAATGAAATTTAGGGCTGTATGTCCAAGAGCTAGCCGCCATATTGCCACATATGTTAGGACAAAACCACATTCCACTGTGTCGTCTGTAGGAATTCAGCTAGGAGTGCATGCTGTTATTTTAGCCTATTTAAGACTGTTTCCTCGCATGTTTCGATTCATTTTGCATGATCATTTAGCCTTTGATAGAGAATTATGGGTTAGCTAGTTTTTGTGATACACTCAGAACAGTGAAACATCAAAGGAATCGTGCACAGCTTCCTTTTACGAAGCAAGTCAGGTTCTAGCGAGAGAAAACCAGCAGACAGTGCAGCCTCACGAATAGAGTGTTTTCTGATTAATCTTCACCCTTTTAATAAATTTGTAGAGTGTTTGAATCCGCATGGGCACCATTTTGGTCACTGTTAGGAAGGGCATTCCCGCTCACGACAGGGTCTCTCTTCACCTTCCTCAAGCTCTGCCCCTTGCCAGCCAAAATCCTGAGTTATTTTTAGAACACCAAGTTCAGTCTGGCATGCATTATCTATAAATTAAAGTTCCTTAGTCCTTTTGAGTTATTGTTGCAGTAATTTACATGTAAATAATTTATAAATTTGTTCAGGCATCATTTACAGAGAAGAATAGTCATGTATTTCATTTTATCTCGCTATTAAAGAGGTAAGTTTTGCTTATTCATTCGGCCGACAGGCCCACATATGTTCATGTGTACATTATTGCCTGCCAGTTCGAGAATACATGTGTTTGTTATGAATAGGCCTGCCCATGCCAGTGAAAAACCCCATTTTATATTAGCATAACTCATTTCACAACATTCTTTTCACTTTAATAAATCCTAAACACGTGACTTGTATTTAGTGATCGATTGTTTTCTATTTCCATATTATTTGTAACTTTGATTCCATGGTAGTTTATTCACTTCTAACTCTGAGAATTCGTTACCCACTTATTTCTGTGAGGGAGATAGCCACAGGTTCAAATTTTGTTATTCTTAGAAATAGTGTAGTTCATTTATTCACGTTCTGTTTTCCATTGAGTTAAAATATATGAGAACCTTACCTTAGGTATACCAGTCATAAAATACTTTGCTATATAGCATGATCTAATGGTCGAATAAGACACTTTTCAATTTTCCATTACATGCACCTTTCAGGGAATCTTTTCTTTATGTCACCCAGCTGTAAGCTTTCGAGGGGATTAATATTAATTATTTAGATGTTGCCGACATAGAGTCTTACCTTACAACCAAGAAGTATTCTCATTTAATTACCACGACTTGTTAGCCTAAAGTGAGTCCTATACCAGGTGCAAATTACACCTCATAACCAATTGTTCTTTAAACCAAAACTGCGTATACTATTGTGTCATTGCATACCACTGTCCCACAAGCGACAATTTTCTGCCAAGCCTTGGGAAAGGGAATCTAATTACTGTTTCAATTAAGCAAACCCATTAATGTAAGGCAACTATTTCTTAACCTCTGCATTATTGCAAACCTATTAATCACCTTGTTCCTTGGAACAGCCTTGCACTTATGTGCCCTTGAAATATTCTGTTCTTCGGAACCCACCTGCACATACGGGCCAACCACTTAGCATGTTCTTCACCACAGCTTGCACCACGCAATTCCTCTGTGCCTGTGTGTGTCCCCATTTATCACTTTTAAGAACTGCTACCCATGTCAGCTTTTTATAGGGACACAAGTCAGAGTATTCATTGGCATTTGCCTGAATTACTGCCTTAAGTATGTTGCCTAACGATACTTCAACCACTTGTGCCTATGTTTCACCGGCCCAAGTGCCATTTTTCTACTCCGTATAATTGCTTGCATGGCTCACGCACCCTTACAAGTGCCTAAGAGTAGCCCAGCCTCTAACCCAAGGAGTACAAAACCTTCATGGAGGTAGGGCAAGGTATGGGGTTAAAAGGGGAACAGCTGGCCCAATGGACCCAAGAGCAGGTAGCTGATACTAGGAAAGCAGAGGCAAAGCCATTACAGTATGAACAACTAGAGAAAGAAAAGGAGTGTCAAGAGAGAAAGGAAAGGGAAGAAAAGGAATGTCAAGAGAAAGAAAAGGAGCGTCAAGAGAAAGAAAAGCAGCGACAGCATGAAGAACAAGAGAAAGAAAAGCAGCGACAGCATGAACTAGCCTTAAGGAAGAAGAAGCTAGCCTTAAAAGAGAAGGAAGCCAAAATTGAACAAACCAAGCACACTAGTGCCTAAGCACTGGCCCAACGCCAGGTGGACCATCCACCCCTGGTCTACCAAGCTTCCATTATCTCAAATATCAGCCACCTCATACCCCACTGGAATGATGCAGAGCCAGAGGCATGGCTGGAACAGGTGGAAACCCTCTTCTCTGAGTACAATCCGACTGACACCAAGAAGGCCATGATCCTAGCATAACACGTGGCTAGAAGGGACAGAATGCCCTAAATTCTTTGGAAAATGGATACAAGGGAAACCTTGAGGTGGTCAGGAAGGCAATAGCAAGAGCGTATGAGATTACACCTGAGCATTGGAGGCAAAGATGGCGAGGTCTTCCCAAGGAGGTCAGTCAAATCTGGTGTGATTAGCCCTACAAAAAGAACCGAGTCATGCGGCTATGGATCGATGCCTTGGAGTGAAAGGAGTGCGAGGACTTACTGAATCGAATACAGCTTGAGGACTTCCTCAATTATTCCCCCGGCCCCTTGGTTCTACACATTAACAAGAAACAGCCTAAACTATTCACTGACTGCTGCCACCTGGCTGATGATAATGAGATGTACCACCCATCCTCCAGCACCTCCAACAGATGCATAGTTCTTTCTGGCCCAGTTCCCTCGTCAGTCTGACCCAGAAACGGACCATCTTCATCGCCGCCTGTATGTACTTATTGTGGAAAATAGGGCATTCAGAAGCCCAGTGCAAAGCTAAAGGGGGAGCCATATCAAAACCCCCTCTAACCAGAACTCCCAGCCTACCCATACTGTAACCACTCTTCGTAGAGATTATAACCAGTCTTATTGCCACACTTGTAGGAAATACGGGCATACCACGAAATTCAGGGATTGCCCTGTAAGGAAATCTGCCACTGCTGTTGCTCTGGCAGCCACTCATTCATCCTCTTTAGGACTCCCAGCTGTGGGGCCTATTTTTCTTGCACCTCCTCAAGTTTGTTACCATGCTCAACTGGTCTCTGCATTTGAGGACACTGGCACTCAAATCTCCCTTATAAGATGAGACAAAGTACCCAATGGGGTCACCATTGAATACAACAAGCCTGAGACTATTGAGGGCATCGATAATTGGAGGCTGACACTCCCGACTGTCTGATTGAGGGTCACCATGCCTCACAAAAGTAGGATTTGTACATTTGGAGTAGCCAATCATATTCCTGGAGGCTATGACCTCCTCCTGGGACAGGACCCCCCTCCCTAGCCCCTCTCTGGGCCTTCCATGGGTCCTGCCCCCTTTGAGTCTCCATCAGGTGCTAATGTTCATTCCAGTCCTGCTTTGAGCCACAGCCAGTGCCTAAGCCTGGCCCCCTTCAAAGACCTCAACTTTCCAAGATGTACAACTGTATCTTCTCTCCAATCCTAGTGCCAGAGCCTATGCCTGCCTCAATGCCAGAGCAAGTGCACTCCTTTGATCTCTCTTCAGGAGATCCCAATCCAGCTCCCCTCTTGACCACCAGTCTGGCCCCACAACAAGTGACTGGCAGAGAGCTGGCTCTTACTGACTCTCTTCTGGATTCCCCGGTCAGGAGCGGAAGCTCGTTCCCCAGCACGGCCTCACAACCTGTGCTCGATCCAGAAACCTCTTCTTCTCAAGCCAAGTCCCCAGCAGATAAGACTCTGGTAGCCTTCCCAGTCTCCTAGCCCACATGGAAGAAATTAAACAGAAGTTGGTGGAAGTTGTTGGCACCCCCGCTGCCCCGGTTGTTCCAGCAGCCAAGGCAGTAGCTAGCCTAGTGGCTGCTCTGCCAGCCAAAGTAGAAATCACAAGGACAGTCCAGAAGAAACCAAAGGGGGAGAGAGTTAGAGAGCGAGGAAGGTCCAGGTAGTTAAGCAAGCCACTGTGCTCTCCTGGCACTAGTGCCCTATAGTCAAGTGTCACACCTAACGGAGGTAACTCTGGCACCTTGCCCAGAAACAGGTGCCTAGGTTGTCTTGTGACTTGTAACCATAACAAGGGGTTGTATATCTAAACATTCATTTTGACTTTAGCTGAGACTGTCCCCCAGCACAGCTGAAGGGTAGGCCCTAGCTCCATTTACATGTATTTTATGATTGTCAATGTCTTGTATTTTTTTGTATCCAAGTGTCATATACTTAAGCCTTTTAGCAGAATTGTTTATATTTCCCATTGTTAAAATACAACCGTACTTATTAAACCTAGTGTTTTCACTTGATGGTGCTGCATTAGCTTAGTTCTGTGTGGAGTTCAGTTAGGTTAGCTTCTTTGTTACCTTGAGTCAACAGTATTAATAGACCTACCA
>NC_089748.1:1884133-1886633 GCF_040412425.1 Macrobrachium rosenbergii | reverse complement strand
TTCAATGGGGAGACCATCGTAACCCGGAGTTTTCCCATTACACATTTTTTTTTCATAGCATACCACACCTTCTTTGACTGAATCTCAGTAGATAAAGCGTGTAGGTTTTGACCTTTCAGCCCTGTTTTACACTTGTCCAGAAAAAAAGGTCATATACTGTCGGTCTCCTTCGACCAAACGAAACACGTTCTCCAAATATTCCTTAATTCGCACAGAAATCGCATTCAACCTCTCAACAGTCATGCCATCTTGCGTTTTAAGTTTAGTAAAATAATTATTTATTCTTTTATTTCTCTCTTTGCGAAGCAAATAGGAAGAAACTCGTTTACCTTTCAACGTCTCATCAGTTTTTATCTGAATCTTCACACCTTCTAAAAACTCATTCTGTATGTCACAAATTCTCATTTTCAGTGTTTGGATCACGTCATTCTTACCCTCAGTTCTATAATGAATCTCATTTAATCGTTGTAACCTCCACTCTAATAACCCATATTTTTCCCGTGAATTTTTGCTGGATATTTCAATAAAAAAGTCTTTACAGCGCAGCTTTGCCCAATCCCACCATTCCAACATATCGGGGAACTTCCATGTTTTCACAAGTCTTGAATTTGCTCTTCTACATTATCTGAGTCGAAAATTTTTACATTCAATTGCCAGTATTCTGTTGATGTTTTTAAATCAATAGCCCACATACTTACGAGGACCATAATGTGATCTGAAAAACTGATGGGATTGTTTGTGCTCTCGTAATGCGATGGAACAAATTAACAGCATAAATTCTATCTATTCGATGCCTATGATTTTTTTTTTTTTTTTGCATACGTATATTCAGTGACACCGCTAGAAAACAGATAATTATCCTTTAACGCTAAATCATGAATCTGAGTATCCAGTGCTTTGGACAATAAATATCAATTATCATTGTTACAGTCCCTGGGCCTGAGACATGTCACACAATTGAAATCACCATCTACTATCAGGGAATCAACGTTGTGTCTCAGAAAAGGTGAGATCATCCCCCCAAAAAAACACCTCTTTCTCCCTAGGCCTCCCTGAACCTGCAGGGGCATATGCATTTACAATTGGGATAATATTATACAACCATTAAATGTTACCTGAATACCCAGTATCCGTCCATTACAATCAGAATCATTCCCGAGGGTCTTTATACATCCACATGGTCCACCTCCATCTGCGGAACATCAGGTGACCCCTGCACACTATAACCTTCCCGAAATTGAATGCTCAAAGGGTCCGGGGGACTAGGGCACTTATCCTCCTCAGTATTAAAATTATTTATGTCGCTATTATCACCTCTTACCTCATTACCACCAATTTCCTGCACACCAGTATTTGGGCTTGATTCGATCTTTGAATACATTCAACTTCCGTTGACTATCTTCAGTTATACCATTCATCATGCGCCCAGTTCCCTGATCTTCCTTTGATTCTTCATCGACACAGCCACTCAATGCTTTTGACGTAGCATCGGTCTCATTCTCACCCACATTCGACGTTTCTAATGCATTTGAACCGTTGTTAACTTTAAGAAGATTCGGGAAATCGGCCATGTTAAAAACATTTAACCTGGATTCGCTTTCCACAGTACAGTACAATTAACAGCCAGATGTGTCGTCCTTCCACATTTATAGCATGTTTTAGGTTGGCCTTCATAAATAAAAATTATTGTCTGCCCACATATGTTAACCAACGAAGGAATGATCTCTCTTACCTCCATCTTTGCCGTTCGGATACCATTCAACAATCTTTTTGCTCCTCCGTAGGAAAACCTGTTGAATCGTACAGAGTGCACCTTCCCTTACCGACTTAAGACACCGATGACAAAATCATCATCCATATCAAACGGTGTATATCTTATGGAAACTTTTGTGTAAGCACCACTCAGATTAATTACTCTTACAGTCTTACCTTCACCAAGATCAGTAGATTTGTCCTAATATTCCTGCACTACCATTTCAAACCGCCCATGATCAGGGAATTTTATATCGCCCTATTGCTGAGCATTAGCTGAAAGCCGGAAATGTCTTCTTTCACCCCTAGATGGACAAAAATTACCTCACAGGGGAGGTCAGACGTCGGGTGCACAGAAAAATGTAATCCAATCGAATCCTTTCTTTTAAGTCGGCCCAAAGGGGCAAAAGTATTCAAGTCTCTAACACTGATTTTCTATAGGCCAGCCAAAGGCAAGGCAAAAGCACCGGAAAGCTGGAGCAACTAAAGACACGCCCGCTCTGCTCCAAAGCTCCTGCGAGAGTCCTTATTAATCTGAACTGTTGAATATTGGGAATAGAAGAGAAGCAAAAGTGAATAAGACAAGAGTGAAAGTGTAAGAGATAATGCTGTGGAAGGGACTGTTGAGTATACAAGGAGAGCAAGAAAGAGACTGACGAATAGAAAGACACCAGCAGGTGGTGAAATTACAAGTGGCACGCTTTGACTTGCAAGAGGAAGTGTGACTGAGAGGATAACAATGGTGTAT
>NC_089748.1:1796633-1879133 GCF_040412425.1 Macrobrachium rosenbergii | reverse complement strand
TATTTTGATTAGCCATCTTTTAAACATATTCTTATTTTCATAGTAATGTTACTGTATTATTTTGCATTTCATTATAAGAATTGTAATGTCGTCATTTTAATTTTGTAGTTTGATAATGAGTGAGAGTACTGTTGAAACATGTCCCAACAAAGTTGTGTAAAATACTATATATATATATATATATATATATATATATATATATATATATATATATATATATATATATATATATATATATATATATATATATATATTATATATTTATATGTATATATATATGTATATATATATATATATATATATATATATATATATATATATATATATATATATATATATACATATATTTACATGTAGAATCTACTGGTCACTTTTACTAGATTCATATGTAATTGTAATAGCCACAATGCCCTTCTCGTGGTCAGGTCGGCAACGTGACCTCCTCGTGATTATGGTGACGCAGGTTCGTTTCCGCGACCTGGCATCACAGTCTCTTCAATTTCTTGCGCTTGGATCTTATGGCTTTGTAGTGACAAGCATATCCAAAAAAGCGCGAAGAGTTCGAGAAGTTAAGAGGGCATTGTGGCTATTACAATTACACATATTTACACACACACACACACACAATATATATATATATATATATATATATATATATATATATATATATATATATATATATATATATATATATATATATATATATATATATATATATATATATATATATATATATATATATATATACACATATATATATATATGTATATACATCTATAAATATGTACATCTTTCCCACACGAATCTGGCATCTTTTCCCTCTCGAGCGCCTTGCCTCTCTCTTTCTCATAATACTTTGTTCCTCTTTCTAAGGTATGGAGATCAAGCCTAGCTTACAAAAACAGAGTTTATTTTACAAGTCTATGATCATGGGAGTGATTGTCAGTATGTCAATTGCTAATATGCGAAAAACTGAGCAGTTTTCGACAGTATTTGCTAGCCAGGGTAAAACTTTGATGACTTTATGAGACATGTTACCTCTCAGATGTTTAGGATTGCCTTTAATGAATTCAGTATATTGGTAGGTTTCTGGGGTAATTTTTTACTGGGTTGAATTTTTATGAATAGTATCTTAGAGTTAGTGTACCTGATAGAGAGTTGATTGTGGAAATTCCAGTTAGTAACTTGGAATTGTTTCACATTGTTATCATATGGCCTTTGCCCTAGTAGTCTTAACAATTCAGTAATAATATTGCATGGTGAGTAGACTAGTTACTTTTTGGAGTTGACTGTCGATATGACTGACTTATGTAAGACACCACTTCCTCGCAGCAGAGCTGTTCGGAATGTCTTCTGTGAGCCTCAACTTATACAAGATAGATATGGGAGCTGTCTATGGTACGCCTGAAGGTTTCTACGCCTGCACTTTCGTGAAATGATCCAGAGTTTTGGAGAGATGTCAGGCAGGACGTCTACAAATCGCCGTCGTTGCTGGGAGACATCTGTTTGCCGCAAGGGATTTGTGAGCGCCCCATTCAACATGGGCTTGTGCAGTCGAAAGCCATTCAGCATAGTTGGATCTCCAGGAATTCAGGACGTGAAGGAAACCACGGGCTTGCGCAGTCGCAGGCCGTTTAGCATAGTTGGATCACCAGAAGTGCAAGGTTTCAAGTGTTACGTTCCTTAAATGAATTGCTATTGGAATAACATCTGTGTTACGAGACATATAATTTTTGTATCTAGTGCATATGTTTTGCTATGATTTTGGAGTTAGCCCCTACTGAACTTTAAATTGGAAAGTTACCGCATCTGGACGAGGACGTCCAGAAGTAGGTGGTCCGAGCTCCTGTAACAGTCACGGGGGTGACCTTTGAAAGAACTCAGTGATGACCTAGCAGGGCGCTTCCGCTGCAGAGGTGGTGGTTTCAGTGGCGAGGAATGTCTGACGTATGCATTTGGGATCTGACGAATGCATTTGTGCTGACATTGGAAGTTTGCTCAGTTAGATATAGAGAGCTATCTGTTCACGTTTGAAGTGCAGGGAAACAATGTGTGTTCATTCGGTCACTGAACAAATGCACCGGAAATGTTGAGATTCCGGGAAGGTTGTATGTGTGTGTGTGCGTGTGTGTGTATGTGCGACCTCCCATGATACATGACGGGAGGAACATTGACTAACGGGAGGACTTTGGTTTTGGTGGGTGGTGTGTGTGTGTTGCCTCATGAGTGTTTAAAGATCACCACCGTGAAAATACCTTATCTAGTGGCCATAGAAAGTGAGTACCATAACTCATGAACACTTATATATTTTCCAAACTTTATATAGTGCTGCAGTGAAATCTCGTTGTGCCTCTCTTAGGCATTTTTCTGTTTTGAATATGAATTTTAATTTCAAGTTTTAATATATAGTCTATTTCTTTCTACAGGAATTTGAACATCGTCCTGGGAGGGACGAATTATTTGGAAGTGGTGTTTATTTTACTCTTACATACTACATGACTTTTATTGTGGTCCTTACAACCATAGTACTTTGCTTGATGACAAGGGGGTTATTCACTAGTATTGCTTGACACAGAATAATGTCCATGCTTGTTTGTGAAACAGCATTTCTTCTAGTAATGTGTTCCTGTGATAGGGAGTGTGAGTCACTCCATTTCATGACCATAGCTTTTGCTGAGTTACTTTGGTTAAGGTTGTCAATAAAGTCTAGTTTTCTATACCAGTGTCTCATTTCAGTAGGCCTTTGGGTAAAGATAGGTTTAGTGAGTGTCTTATGACAGAAAAGAGAAGGGATCTGCTGAGCCAAGGAAGGCCACGGCTACCAGAGACATCTCAAGAAAAGTGAGATGTTTAATTCTGTTCTTAAAACAGATACACCTTAAAATAAAGATGGCCCTTGAACCCAGGCTGTTAACATATAGGTGTATGTATGTATGTACTGTATCTAAAAGTGTGAAGAAATATATATATGAGAGTATCTAAAAGTGTGAAGAAATATATATATATATATATATATATATATATATATATATATATATATATATATATATATATATATATATATATATATATATATATGTGTGTGTGTGTGTGTGTGTGTGTGTGTGTGTGTGTGTGTGTATGTATGTGTATATATATATATATATATATATATATATATATATATATATATATATATATATATATATATATATATATATATATATATATATATATATTTTGTGTGTGTGTGTGTGTGTGTTATATTCAGAGAGAGAGAGAGATTGAATCTGTCGATAACTTTTTACGAGATTCGTATGTAATTGTAATAACCATAATGCCCTCTTAAATTTCTCGATTTCTTCACACTTCTGGATATTCTCGTCACGACAATGCCTGAGACCCAACTGGGGAACTTTCGAAATTTCCGGCCTAAACCCCTCGTTAGTACAGTTCTATTAATTTTGGGGATGTAAAACTCTTTGGGCCAATATTTCCATAAAAAAAAAAAAAAAAAAAATTGACGTGCGTAGCAGTATTTTAACCTACTTGCGATATATCAGAATCACGGTCCAGGTCAGCCAGCGTCAGGTGTGGACATGAGCCAGAGGGGTAGTAACGTCACGCTTCCCAGAGAGAGCATCTTAGTCAAGAAAACCCACGTGACAAAGCCTTAGATTGCTGCTTGCTTACATTTAATTAATATCATAATGTGTTTTTTTTTTATTTTCATGTGCCTATAAACTTTGTTTTTATTAGTCAGAGTTGTTCATTCAGTGTCGGTACACAAAGTAACTGCTCTGTGTTTGGATGTTCTAATTATTACCAAAAAACAAAAAGTTCGAATATAAAATATCATACTTTCCCAAAGGAAAAACAATATAGAGAGCAGTGGATATATGCTTGTTGCCGTGCAGGTAAGGTTAAATCTAGCTTTTGTTTAGGCAATGGCGACTCTGTGTCAGTCACTGGTATAAGGGGAACGCTAAGTAAAACTAAATCAAAATATGGTCTAGCCTACAAAATAAATGAAACGCCCTTGAATATGAGCGGCCAACAAAGACAGCAGGTGAAATTAGTTGTACAGTTATTATCGAGATCCTGTGCCAATTCATTAAAATACTTAGGAGAGAAGGGCCTATTAGAATGTGAGAACTGGAAACCAACTTCAGATTTCGTTCTGTTAATGAATGATTGGTTCGATATTATAAATTCTTCCTGTATGTATGGTGACTTTCATAAGAGTAATGCATTTGGTACTGATACAGGAAAACAAACAAGAGTGTTACATAATGTAATCGAGGTCATAAATATTATGAAAGTTGAAGGTTCTAAAACAAAAAGTCTCTGAGGTTTCAAAAAGGTATAATTTTATCATCAAAATCATTAATAGCTTTGCATGGTATGCTGAAAGCCTCACATAATGTACATTACATACTTACGCCAAGGTTAAATCAAGATTGTCTTGAGCAATTATTTGGGTGCATTAGGCAAATGAACTGTCAACACGATCATCCAAATTCTGTAAATTTCAAATTTAGACTGAAAAAGTTGTTGTTAGGAAAGGAAATTGCAGTGATGAGTGAAAAATGTCATGTGGAAATAAGTGATAAAACTGGTTACGAATCAAACGGTGAACACAAAATGAAAAGTTCACGTGCAAGGGAGTTGGAATTTGAAATGTGTTGAATAACGCAGATGTTTGAGAATTTAGAATGTGACTTGGAAAAAGAAGTTTTTGACGATGCTGAAGAACTTTTAAATACAAAGGCAGATATGAACAAAACTGCAGGAGTTGTAACTGAAGAAGAGGCTCTTAAGTACATTGGAGGATATATTGTGAAAAAAATTTTCCATGAAATACCCCAATTTAGGATCTAAAAGTAATGAAGTAAAAAATTATGCTAATTCATGGATCCATTGTATTAACAGGGGTGAACTGTATGCACCTTCTGGTAAACTTTTCTCTAATTTTGTTATTATGAGAGAAATTTTTAATTCTATACATGGAAAAGGCCTTTCAGAAGGAATGAATTGCTTACAATCCCTTTTTTTCTGATATTAAAAGATTTGGAGTTGAAATTCCAGATGATGTAATAAGATTTTTTGTTAACATTTCTTTATATTTTAGGATGAAACATCTTAATAATATGATACGGATAAAAAAAAAAGTGATGGTCAGACGTGTAGGGAGCAATTAGGAAAAAAATGAAGATTATAACATTATACAAATGGTTTAAATGGTAGTTTTATTCACCTTTAACAATACAAGTTTCCCCCTTTTTTTCTAGAAAATAACGATGTAATTCCAAATACCTATAACCATTATTTACAATTACTGCGCCTTACAACCATTATCTAACTGCATAAAAAAAAGACGATTGTAATGTTTAATAAAAACCGGAAAGGGGGGCGGGGGAATAATGAGCATTTGGTAGGTCTCCGCTGATCCACAGACTGATGTATGGGTTAGCGACTCGGGATGTGACGTCGATGCGCAGACGAGGCTTATTTTGGTTGTCTGTCTGGACCGTGATCAAAATGAGGTCATGTTATCTACCTGACCTAGTCAGGTTCTTCATATGGATCTTAGCGTTTGTAGTCAAAGCGTACCCAGAAAGTATGAAAAAATCGAGAAGAAGGCATTGTGATTATACATACATACATAAATACATACATATATATGTTATATATATAAATATATATATATATATATATATATATATATATATATATATATATATATATATATATATATATATATATATATATATATATATATATATATATATATATATATATATATATATATATATATATATATATATATATATATATATATATATATATATATATATATATATATATATATATATATATATATATATATATATATATATATATATATATGTATATATATATATATATATATATATATATATATATATATATATATATATATATATATATATATATATATATATATATATATATATATATATATATATATATATATATATATATATATATATATATATATATATATATATATATATATATATACATATACATATACATATATATATATATATATATATATATATATATATATATATATATATATATATATACATATATATATATATATATATATATATATATATATATATATATATATATATATATATATATATATATATATATATATATATATATTTCTTATTTCAGGGGAGGCTAAGCCAAACAGTCTTATAGTAGGATGTATGTATAGGAAGAACAGTCAGCTCATCATTGACAAATTTATTAATAGCTGCGCTTCAGGATCACCCATATCCCATCTTTTCTGATTAAAAAGATACAAGAAAAAAAAAACACTAATTAAAACTTAAAACAGAGCTTACAAAATTAAAATGCTTTAAAGACTGAAAATGACAATGACAAAACAAGGAATAGAATACCTTCTGTAGTAAAGTCCAGAGGATGAAAGTTTGATGAGAGTAAACAAAGTTAGGAAGTAAACAGGAATACAGGGGAGGGTACTAGGCTATGTATAAGGGGTTGAAGTTAAATGATTATTGAGCGATGGAACAGTTTTCTTGATAACCAAGGATTCCAAAATATTAAGGAGGTGTTCCTTCTGCGTCGTGGTCACTATTTCAAAGTTTTTATAGTTTATTGGGTTCTTACATATTAATGAATGATTCCTAATGTTGGGCATTTCAGGTTTTGCTAGCCTAAGACCAGTACGATAGCTCAATCCACTGTGGCAATCTGCCCTCACTTTGAGCAACCGGCGCGTACTTCTGACATAAATCTGTTGCGGACTGCAACAGCAAGTACACTTGTACACCAAGCCCGACTGCATCAATGGAGGGAGTCGCTCCTTGTGTCTAAAAAGGCTACCAAGACTTTTAGGGTTCTTCAAAATTATGTTGACTTTGACAGCTGGGAAGTGTTTGGTTATAATCTGCTTCAGATGTCGTAAAAATCACCACCATGTACAAAAGGAAAGGAAAAGTAATATTCTAATTTGGGAACATCGAAAGAAGGAGGGAGGGCTAAAATGATTATTTAAAATGTCCTTTATTTTATGTTGGAATAAAGTCAAGGGAAAACAATTTTGTTGAAAATATTTTTGTAAAAGGAAATTTCGTTATGGAAGGAGGACCAATCAGAAGAAAGTGAAAGTGCTTTATGGATAAGGGTGGTTAAGGAATTTAGCTTGAAACTGAATGCACAGGAGCTATAAAAATTAAGGCCCAGACCTGTAAAAGTAAGTTTTCTATAAATACTAATCTTGGAACCTTCAGGAGATCGGGAAACTTCAGTGTCAAGAAAGGGGAGTTTACTATTATTTTCTTTTTCTAGAGTAAAGTTGATATTGTTGTGTAAACTATTTGCATAATCTAAAAAGGAGTCTGCGTGGTGTGGGTGTTTGAAAAGGACAAAGGTGTCATCAACATAGCGTTTGTAGAAAAGGGGTTTAAAATCAGAAGGACAGCTGTCCAGCAGCTGACCTTCAAGATGGCACATAAAGATATCGGCCACAGTGCAACTCAAAGGACTCCCCATACCAACACCATCCGTCTGTATATATACTTTATCATTAAAGACGAAAGCTGTGTCCTTCACAGCAAGTTCCAACAATTTTCTAAAATCTGATGAACTAAAATTAGTAAAAGTAGAGTCAGGAGTGGGGAACAACCGATCAATAACTATTTGTATGGTCTCATTCACAGGGAATCATGTATGGACTGCCAAAAATCCACAAATCTAATATCCCCTAAGACCCATTCTATCATCATATACCATGCCCAATTACAAAATAGCCAAATTCCTAGCCACCTTGCTTGAACCACTTACAAAGAATCCAAATAACTTGTCTAACTCCTTAAAATTCAAAGAAAATATTATACTGCAAGATTCTGACTTATATATGGCTAGTTTAGACGTTGAATCGCTATTCACCAACATCCCTGTGAATGAGACCATACAAATAGTTATTGATCGGTTGTTCCCCACTCCTGACTCTACTTTTAATAATTTTAGTTCATCAGATTTTAGAAAATTGTTGGAACTTGCTGTGAAGGACACAGCTTTCGTCTTTAATGATAAAGTATATATACAGACGGATGGTGTTGGTATGGTGAGTCCTTTGAGTTGCACTATGGCCGATATCTTTTATGTGCCATCTTGAAGGTCAGCTGCTGGACAGCTGTCCTTCTGATTTTAAACCCCTTTTCTACAAACGCTATGTTGATGACACCTTTGTCCTTTTCAAACACCCACACCACGCAGGCTCCTTTTTAGATTATGCAAATAGTTTACACAACAATATCAACTTTACTCTAGAAAAAGAAAATAATAGTAAACTCCCCTTTCTTGACACTGAAGTTTCCCGATCTCCTGAAGGTTTCAAAGTTAGTATTTATAGAAAACTTACTTTTACAGGTCTGGGCCTTAATTTTTATAGCTCCTGTGCATTCAGTTTCAAGCTAAATTCCTTAACCACCCTTATCCATAAAGCACTTTCACTTTCTTCTGATTGGTCCTCCTTCCATAACGAAATTTCCTTATTACAAAAAATATTTTCAACAAAATTGTTTTCCCTTGACTTTATTCCAACATAAAATAAAGGACATTTTAAATAATCATTTTAGCCCTCCTCTCCTTCTTTCGATGTTCCCAAATTAGAATATTACTTTTCCTTTCCTTTTGTACATGGTGGTGATTTTTACGACATCTGAAGCAGATTATAACCAAACACTTCCCAGCTGTCAAAGTCAACATAATTTTGAAGAACCCTAAAAGTCTTGGTAGCCTTTTTAGACACAAGGAGCGACTCCCTCCATTGATGCAGTCGGGCTTGGTGTACAAGTGTACTTGCTGTTGCAGTCCGCAACAGATTTATGTCGGAAGTACGCGCCGGTTGCTCAAAGTGAGCGCAGATTGCCACAGTGGATTGAGCTATCGTACTGGTCTTAGGCTAGCAAAACCTGAAATGCCCAACATTAGGAATCATTCATTAATATGTAAGAACCCAATAAACTATAAAAACTTTGAAATAGTGACCACGACGCAGAAGGAACACCTCCTTAATATTTTGGAATCCTTGGTTATCAAGAAAAGTGTTCCATCGCTCAATAATCATTTAACTTCAACCCCCTTATACATAGCCTAGTACCCCTCCCGTATTCCTGTTTACTTCCTAACTTTGTTTACTCTCATCAAACTTTCATCCTCTGGACTTTACTACAGGAGGTATTCTATTCCTTGTTTTGTCATTGTCATTTTCAGTCTTTAAAGCATTTTAATTTTTGTAAGCTCTGTTTTAAGTTTTAATTAGTGTTTTTTTTTTTCTTGTATCTTTTAACCAGAAAAGATGGGATATGGGTGATCCCGAAGCGCAGCTATTAATAAATTTGTCAATGATGAGCTGACTGTTCTTCCTATACATACATCCTACTACATATATATATATATGTATACACACACATATAAATAATCATGAAGCTACAAATGTCGCTCAATATCAAATTCACGCTACTCGGGGAGGAGAATATTCCTGAGGTAGCGTGAATTTGATATTGCGACATTTGTAGCTTCATGATTGTATATAAATCATGGTGTGATAAAAAATTTCATATATATATATACATTTTATATATATATATATATATATATATATATATATATATATATATATATATATATATATATATATATATTTTCAATGCAAACTCTGAGGAGCCTATGACAGGTCCCAACATATTTTTCCTGATCGCTGACACCCTCATGGCATTCAGTGCGACTCACGAGGAGCCTACAAGAGGCTCCAACATATTTTTTTCCCTGATCACTGACACCCCTATGGCATTCAGTGTGAACTCTGAGGAGCCTACGAGAGGCTCCAACATATTTTACCTGATCACCGACACCCCCATGGCATTCAGTGCGAACTCTGAGGAGCCCACGACAGGCTCCAACATATTTTCCCTGATCACTGACAACCCCATGGCATTCAGTGTGAACTCTGAGGAGCCTACGAGAGGCTCCAACATATTTTCCCTGATCACTGATACCCCCATGGCATTCAGAGCGAACACTGAGGAGCCTACGAGAGGCTCCAACATATTTTTCCTGATCACCGACACCCCCATGGCATTCAGTGCGAACTCTGAGGAGCCCACAACAGGCTCCAACATATTTTCCCTGATCACTGATACCCCCATGGCATTCAGAGCAAACACTGAGGAGCCTACGAGAGGCTCCAACATATTTTTCCTGATCACCGACACCCCATGGCATTCAGTGCGAACTCTGAGGAACCTAAGACAGGCTCCAACATATTTTCCCTGATCACTGATACCTCCATGGCATTCAGAGCGAACACTGAGGAGCCTACGAGAGGTTTCAACATACTTTTCCTGATCACCGACACCCCCATGGCATTCAGTGCGAACTCTGAGGAACCTATGACAGGCTCCAACATATTTTCCCTGATCACTGACACCCCCATGGTATTTAGTGCGAACTCTGAGGAGCCTACGAGAGGCTCCAACATATTTTCCCTGATCACTGACACACCATGGCATTCAGTGTGAACTCTGAGGAGCCTACAAGAGGCCCCAACATATTTTCCTGATCACTGATACCCCATGGCATTCAGTGCGAATTCTGAGGAGCCCACGACAGGCTCCAAAATATTTTCCCTGATCACTGATACCCCCATGGCATTCAGAGTGAACACTGAGGAGCCTACGAGAGGCTCCAACATATTTTTCCTGATCACCAACACCCCCATGGCATTCAGTGCGAACTCTGAGGAACCTACGACAGGCTCCAACATATTTTCCCTGATCACTGATACCCCCATGGCATTCAGAGCGAACACTGAGGAGCCTACGACAGGCTCCAATATACTTTTCCTGATCACCGACACCCCATGGCATTCAGTGCGAACTCTGAGGAACCTACGACAGGCTCCAACATATTTTTCCTGATCACTGACACCCCATGGTATTTAGTGCGAACTCTGAGGAGCCTACGAAAGGCTCCAACATATTTTCCCTGATCACTGACACACCATGGCATTCAGTGTGAACTCTGAGGAGCCTACAAGAGGCCCCAACATATTTTCCCTGATCACTGATTCCCCCATGGCATTCAGTGCAAACGCTGAGGAGCCTCGACAGGCTCCAACATATTTTCCCCGATCGCTGACACCCATAAGGCATTCAGTGCAAACTTTGAGGTGCACACGAGAGGCTCCAACACGTTTTCCCGTGGGGGTAGTGCCATCTTGCACCTCATGCTGCAACCCCTTTCATTCCTTTTACTTTGCTTCCATTCATATTCTCTTTCTTCCATCTAACTTTCCACCCTCTACTAACATTTGTTTCAAAAGTGCAACTGAGAGGTTTTCATCCTGATACATCTTTCATATACATAAATATATACATTTACACAGGATATATATATATATATATATATATATATATATATATATATATATATATATATATATATATATATATATATATATATATATATATATATATATATATATATATATATATATTTATATTCTTATTTCAGGAGGCTAAGCCAAACAATCTCATAGTTGGATGTATGGATAGGAAGAACAGTCAGCTCATCATTGATATATTTATTAATAGCTGCGATTCAGGATCACCCATAACCCATCTTTTCTGGCTAAAAAGATACAAAAATACTAATTAAAACTTATAACAGAGCTTACAAAATTAAAATGCTTTAAAAGCTAAAAAATGACAATGACAAAACAGGAAATAGCTTACCTCCAGTGGTAAAGTCCAGTGGATGAAAGTTTAGTAAGAGTAAACAAGATTAGGAAGTAAACAAAAATAGGGGAGGGGTACTAGGCTATGTACGAGTATAAGGGGGTTGAAGTTAAATGATTATTATTGAGCGATGGAACAATTTTCTTGATAACCAAGAATTCTAAAATATTAAGGAGGTGTTCCTTCTGCGTTGTAGTCACTATTTCAAAGTTTTTGTAGTTTATTGGGTTTTTACAAATTAATGAATGATTTCAAATGTTGGACATTTCAGGTTTTGCTAGCCTAAGACCAGTACGATAGCTCAATCCACTGTGGCAATCTGCCCTTACTTTGAGCAACCGGCGCGTACTTCCGACATAAATCTGTTGCGGACTGCAACAGTAAGTATACTTGTACACCACGCCTGACTGCATCAGTAGGGGGAGTCGCTCCTTGTGTCTAAAAAGGCTACCAAGACTTTTGGGGTTCTTCAGAATTATGTTGACCTTGACAGCTGGGAAGTGTTTGGTTATAATCTGCTTTAGATGTCGTAAAAAATCACCAGTATGTACAAAAGGAAAGGAAAAGTGGTATTCTAATTTGGGAACATCGAAGGAAGAGGAGGGAGGGCTAAAATTGTTATTTAAAATGTCCTTTACTTTATGTTGGAGTATAGCCAAGGGAAAACAATTTTGTTGAAAATATTTTTTGTAAGAAATCTATTTCTTGTTTAATCATTGTAATTTTTCAGTCTTTAAAGTATTTTAATTTTGTAAGCTCTGTTGTAAGTTTTAACTAGTGTTTCTGTATCCTTTTAGTCAGAAAAAATGGGATATGGGTGATCCCGACGCAAAGCTCTTAATAAATATGTCAATGATGAGCTGACTGTTCTTCCTATCCATACATCGTACTATATATATATATGTATAGATATATATATATATATATATATATATATATATATATATATATATATATATATATATATATATATATATATATATATATATATGGGTGATCCTGACACAAAGCTCTTAATAAATATGTCAATGATGAGCTGACTGTTCTTCCTATTCATACATCGTACTATATATATATATATATATATATATATATATATATATATATATATATATATATATATATATATATATATATATATATATATATGTATATATATATATATATATATATATATATATATATATATATATATATATATATATATATATATATATATATATATATATATATATATATATATAGCTTTAATGATAAATAATATTGCCAAGACCAGGTAGAACATTCTTTATTATACAAGCTTTGAGGTATAAAACCTCATCAACAGGCTGAAAAAACCGTCAGGATGAGAATCAGTAAAATTACAATAAAATGAATTGTCATAATAAATCTTCAGCAAAAATACTAACGAAATATATAAAATGAACAAGTAATACAAACTAAAAGGGTGAGACGTAAAATAACGAAAAATTAAAAACACAAACATAAAAATATGAAAATAAAACTAAAGTGAAATGTAAACAAACTACCACTCACAAAGTAAAATATTTAACAACCTAATTGAGTACCTACTATGAAATTACACGATAGCTAGTTGAATTTTGGAACACAGAGGTCTTTCTATTAGAACTAGGTTTCCCTTTTCCAAACCACCCTTTTCTGCCATTAGAGAACACAGTTTAACACAGGACCATCCTTTCACTGACCTGGATTTTCGGGTACTGTCTTTTTGTTCAAATAGACTGACCTTTTAATTTCAGAGTCGCTGACTATTAAAAAGATGAAGCCGGAATTGAACAACAACTCGTCTGGTATTCAACTAGCTATCGTGTAATTTCATAGTAGGTACTCAATTAGGTTGTTAAATATTTTACTTTGTGAGTGGTAGTTTGTTTACATTTCACTTTAGTTTTATTTTCATATTTTTATGTTTGTGTTTTTAATTTTTCGTTATTTTACGTCTCACCCTTTTAGTTTGTATTTACTTGTTCATTTTATATATTTCTGTTAGTATTTTATGAAGATTTATTATGACAATTCATTTTATTGTAATTTTACTGATTCTCATCCTTGTCGGTTTTTTTCAGCCTGATGATGAGGTTTTATACCTCGAAAGCTTGTATAATAAAGAATGTTCTTCCTGGTCTTGGCAACATTATTTATCATTAAGCTAAGATTTCCAAGTAGCTGCCCAATTACTGAGTATATATATATATATATATATATATATATATATATATATATATATATATATATATATATATATATATATATATATATATATATATATATATATATATATATATATATATATATATATATATATATATACATATATATATATATATATATATATATAATATATATATATATATATATATATATATATATATATATACCAGGTGTTTCAAAATTAGAGGCCCCTCCACAGAACAAATGGAAAGTTATGAAGTTTTCTGCTATAGCCTATCTCCAAGTTCATTTTTTAAAGTTTCTATTAAGCTATTTTTCATTTTACGTTTCTTGCATTTTCAGATTGAGTGACGGAGTTAGATGCAGCCATGGCTAACGACTCGGAGGAAATCAGATGGATTGACTGAATCCAGGCTATAACCTTCAGAGAGGCCAGGAATGCTGGCGCATCCTTCATTTCACGTTCCTGGATAGCTAAATACATTAAAAGAGATGAATCCTTTGTTAAAAGAAACTGGAACAAAAATCCATATGACTGTCATCGCAAAAAGAGTGAGAATCTTGGAAGGCCTGAAGTCCTTTCTCAGGAGTCAAAAGACATCATAGCTGAAGCAGCGGGTAGACTAAGAAAGTCTTTACGTAAATTGGCGCTTGAACTAGAAACAAAAAGGGGAAAGAAGAGAAGTTATAGTGCTGTATATCGTGAGTTGAAGAAATCTGGTATCAAGCCATTTCATGTTATCAGCAAGCCCAACATCACTCAGCAAGAGAGAGAAGACTGTGCATGGTTTTGTGGTTCATTTCTTAAAGACTGGGATGAAGCTGACTTTTTCCATGTTGCAGCATCAGATGAATTCTTCATTTACACAGTCAGGAAGCCAAATCATAAAAATGACATCATTTGGGCTGCAAAGTTGGATGATATCAGCGATGACATGCGCTATTGCCAAGTTGTTGAATTTCCTGAATGTTTGGGAATTTTTCTCTGTTTCACAGCCAAATGGTTAATGTGGATCATCAAAGAAAAAGGACAGTCATGGAATGGCGAATACTTCAGAGAAACTGTGCTTAATGGTGGAGTATTTCCTTTCCTTAAAGATCCTGAAAATGTGTTATCTGTTGAAGAACTCACATTTTTGCATGATAAGGCACTATGTTTCAGACACAGGAGCTGCTTCGAAACAGTGGTATTGATTTCTTCTCGTCAAGGGAATTTCCAGGTAGCTCCCCTGACCTTAATGTGTGTGAAAACATGGGTAGGATCTTAAAGGATCATGTTGAAGTGCGCACAGTGAACTATGATGGTATACCAAACCTCGACGACCTGCGAAGAGAGGTGACCGAAGCGCTCAGGGAAATGGAGTTTGAGTCTCAGCTTTTTTGTGATTTGCTGAAATCATACCCCTGAAGAATGCAGGCTGTGGTACAGGCAGATGGAGGCCACACAAAATATTAAATACTCAGAGAGAAACTTAAATAAATTCCTGTTCTGAATTACTTTTGTTTTTGTCCATATCAATTTTAGTTTATGCTGTAGAGGGGGGCTCTAACTTTGAAACACCCTGTATATATATACATACACACACACACACATATATATATATATATATATATATATATATATATATATATATATATATATATATATATATATATATATATATATATATATATACTGTGCCTTTAATGAAAAATGATGGTCTGTAAAATTTCCGTAAAAAGGACACTTGTTAACTAGTCACGATAATGATAATACATGGTGCTTTTTTCCCCATTGCTACTGGACTGATTAAATGGAAAGCTAAAACAGATACATGCAGCTAACTATGATAATGAGTAGGTTATAAATAAAAAACGGAACATCCCTCAAGAAACAGTATAGGGCAACTTGTAAAATCTATTATTTATGTACTCCCATTCTGTTGATATAGCAGAATGATAGCACTTGTAGGATAATCAAAATCGAACTGGCAACTGTTATTTGCTGTCATTTATTCATATACTAGAAGCGATGGAGAAGTTACTCCGAAAAGCAGTCACATGATACTAGAATTCCAGTATGGATAGGTCATTCATCATACTGGTATCTGGTGAACTCTTTGGTAAGTCAGAGATATCATATTTTGATATCAGTTTTTTTTACTGATGTTTCCAGATGCAATTCGGGTTCTTGTTTAGTTCAAAGAAATGATGGAAGATTTGAATGACAGTACGACAAAAGATGTCCATATTGAGCGAATTTTACTTTTTATCACCGTACTTGAGTTACGAAGCATATAGCAAACAACAAGCCTGTATTTTCAGACTAAATTTGCTACCTTCACATAATAAACAAGGTATACTTTCCCAAATCAATGTTACTTTAGACAACGGTTTTATATTCCATTTACTTTCTCATACAAAAATGATTACAAAGCTATTGGTCAAATGTAAACCATACATTGCGATTGTTTCTTTTTCTCATTGTACAATGCCTTGCATCCAAGGTTTCCATTGAAATCGTCTGATCACCTTATATTTGACTACTTTACTTCTCTGCTTATCATTATTTACATGCTTTAGCATTTAGATCTCTTGCACTGGAGAATTCCAAACACGTCTCGTATTTGCTACGTTATTCATGATTACATTTTCTGCAGTTACGGGCGGCCTTCAGTTTTTGTAGTTTTATAAAACAGCTTTGGTAAGCACCACAGACTGTTAATTATCAAATATATACAGGTAATTGGTGCGATACCCCAGCTATCATCAGTTAATTGTAGCAAAATCTGCAGATTACCGTTGTAGAATAAGAGAGAAAAAAATGTTTAATGTCAAGGCCTTGAAGGCCAGAGGGATTCCTCGATCTGTTTTACTTACAGGTAATGAATTTCCTCCTGTCTTATCAGATATCCCAGTAGCCTGCAGCAGTTCATTGGTATGCAGAGGTGTGGGAAGGCAGGAGATTCTTTAATTTTAAAGGGAACAAAAAGGTGACACCTCGTTGTCAGGATCAGTTGCCTTCTGTGGCCATCCTTTCCAGAATGCAGGAGCTTCCCAGAGTACCCTATCAAGAAACATTCCAATCATTCTTCGGCTTTCTTTTACCCTTTTTCTGTGATACCGTTAATCTTTGGTAGTATCTTTTTTTCCTGGCTCCTGTTCCTATAATAGTTATCTGTGGTTTTACGGATTCTACATTGTATGACATCTCCGTCATTATTCTGCTGTTTTATTGAAAGTGTTAATTTATTCAGTGTGTTCTTTCCTATAGGTTTGGCTAGTGGTATTTTTTTCTTTTCCTGTTGCTATTAAACAAAATGCTATATCAAGAAGCTGATGTGGGATTTGGTGTCTTTGTTACAAGTTCCTGCTATGTATTTGTTTTGGTCTCATGTTATAGTTGGATGGTTCGTCACTCGTTTATTGAAGTGCGTGTATTATTCCACTGTTGTCAGCAGTTCTGCTTTCGTTATTAATGCTATTATTGTTGTATTTTGTGTTTATACATTTATTACCGTTGGTGCTCACGTTTTACTCAGTTTCTTTTCTCTTCATTTCTTTATTGTTGAATACTAATGTCGACTTTTATTCTATCCAGTTCTTGGTGTTAACTGTAAGCTATGTGAGCGTGATTTTTTTACCCTGTAACTGTGTTAGTCTGATCATTATTTTCTCTTATTGTTTAAATGTGTTAATATCTAGCTGGTCGGAGAATTTCTAATGCAGTGGTTTTTGAAACAGAGATTATAGAGAATAATTAAAGTTACCATTTTTGTATATATTTTTTATAATTTCCATTGCGAAATTCATTATATTTTATATTTCAAAATATTTTGTATTTGCAGTTTTGTATATTTTTTTTATTTAATACATGGTTTTGTCTTTTAAAAACATTAATCGTTAGCAAGTGGAAAACATAACATTGATTAATATTGAACAACGCTGTAAGTTGTTTTAGAATCATCAGAAAGACAACTGTGCCAGAATACAAAACCACCTTCCTTGTTTTTACTTATATTACTGTTAAAGAGACGAAAATTTTAGTAACGTGGTAAAGAAGTGTCTGTAGACTACAGAACAGATACGATCATGCAGATGTTGGGACACTTCTTTCATATGTAATTTAACACATCTGAAAGATATATTAGATTTAATTAACTGATATATTGTCCGTTGTGGGTGACTAGGAGTTGACTGACTGTGAGCAGGAGTTTTTCTACCTACGCCTGGTGCTTAGGTATGTTTCCTTTGTTGAATTTGCTCTTATCCTCATCAATAGGGTGTTTTGATGCCGTTTCTGTAGTAATTGTAGCTAACAAGACATTCGTGTTTTTGTGGGTTTCTCTTTCCTCTGGAACTGATGGGGATAAACTTTCTGTTTGCACTTCTCTTTGGCTTCGGCGTTTATTGTTCATAGTGATATTTAATTAACTTAACTTTCAGTATCTTATTACTTGACAGGAATGACTGGTTGTAGTACTTGCACTTTTTTTTTTTTTTTTTTCAACGTCTGCGTTTTCCATATTTTCTTTCTCTTTATTTAACTTTTTTGTAATTCTTTTGACAATCTTCTATTATCTTTGACTTTTCATTTTCTCTTGTCCTTTTATTCATCTCACAATTTGGGTGCTGTTGTTTTAACTTTGAGTTTTTTATTGTTTAATATATTTATGTCTAAATATACTTACAATCCTATCGAAACTGTTAGAGAATTTTGTATTTATTAATCCTTAAAAGAGTTTTGTTTTTTCATTAGTTACGATAATCTTCCCCTTCCCAAATGTGTTTTCTTTTGTATTTTGTCATAGGAAATATTCTTTCTTACGTATAAAAATAGGTTAATTTAACTACAAAAGTTTTATTATTTCATATTTCTTAGTAAAAACTTTAGCACTCTTTAACTATTGCAGTGCCATGAAGCACACATTGTCACTTTGAACTGGTGATGCAATCCTTCAGGCTACTCGAGTGCAAGGACTGGATGTAACTTGTCTGTGGGGATGTCGCCCTTCCTCCGATGGGGAAGGAAGGACTGGACGAATTCCACAGCCGATTGCCAGATGTGCGCGTGTTAGTCTGCTTTTCTTAGGATATTCATTTACGTTCATATTTTTATTCTTTTAAATTTCTGCATGAACATTTTCTGTTTTATTATATCTGCTTGTATAGTGTCTTTAAAGAGAATTATCTCTTCACCTGTTTATTTGGTTTACCGTTTTGTTGTTTCATTATCTGTACTGATTTGTGGTGAGAGTAGTATTCATACTTGTTAAGGTAGATTTCTGGTAATACAGACATATATGTATATATATGTATATATATATATATATATATATATATATATATATATATATATATATATATATATATATATATATAGATAGATAGATAGATAGATAGATAGATAGATAGATAGATAGATAGATATAAGGGAAGATGCCCACTTTATCATAACGTCAACTATTATATTAGCATAGTAAGGAAGAAGCCTCTGTATGGTTTAATGGGGAAAATTCTTTAGCTCAGTGCAAAGCAGGTTTACCAAACAGTGAAAACCAGTAACTGGTATTTTGACCACTCCCAGAGGAAGCTTTATTCAGGAGAAACCGTTAGATTGAGCCGAAAACATTCTAGATGTTCATTTACCTTTTGGTCGAATGTTATGTTGAATACACTCTCAATGGCATGGTGCAAAAGGTGTCAAGTTTGGCTGCTTTGATTTATTCGTTGTCTTGTTCTTTCAGGTATTTGGTTTTTTTTTGGGCCTGGCCTATTATGTATGCTCTCCCGGCCCTCGGTTTTACTCGCATCGGGAGGGTCTGGTTGTTTGAACTGTTTACTTTAATTATTTCTAATACTTTATTTATTGACATATCTATTACCACCGTGACGACGATGTTCTGGCCTTAGTCTCCCTGCCACTCTTTATTACCCGCGTCGTATAGAGCGGACTTTGGTCCTGGTTTAGTCCTTTCATTTGTAATAATTATCTTTAAGGTTTATTGTGATCATAGGCAAAATGATCACCATAATATCCCCGTGAGAAAACTGCCTAGAGCTTTCGCTTTACATATATCCCTCCAATTTTACTGAAACTTTCTGATGAGTGCTATAAATTTTTGCAAACAATTTATATTATATTTTAGGGACAAGATTATCTAAAGTTTGACAGAAAACGTTTTTACTCGTAATTTAATTCACTATCTTTGACATTTTATTTTGTAATTTCCTTGCTTCAATAAACTTGTCTTTATTTAACTTATTCCGTTTAAAAAGCAAAACAAAACTGGGTTCTGCTTCTGAATTTCTTTTCTACGGAAATTGATATGTCATTTCGAATACATTACGTGATATATTGATTAGGCCTCTTAACTAATTATAGAACTATGTTGCTATGTTTACCAGATAATTTATCGATTCAAAGTTTTTACGAATCAGGACAGCGAAATTAGGTATTTACATTAAATATGAATAAAAGAATGAAAACCAGCACGAAAGTTATATTTCTGTAAGCGTCTGAACGTTTGACCCCAACGGATCAGTCGAAATGCCTGTGCTACAGTTCAGTGTTCCGTCTCATCCATTTCTGCGATTTAGCAGCGACATCTGGCGACAGACCACCTCCCTCCATCCGTCACGCTGACTGCCGTTTCGGCTCAGCGTTCTCCACGGCTGACTACATCAGCTATTTCCTCATCCTCCCTCCTTCCTGCATACCGGTTAGTGGAAGTCAGGGAGAAGTCGAAAAAAGAGCATAATAGATTTCTCTCTCTCTCTCTCTCTCTCTCTCTCTCTCTCTCATACATTATATCCTGAACTTTATTAGTACCTAATTTTTGTCCAGTGTGCGTGAAAGAGATAGAGACAGAGAGACAGAGAAAGAGAGGAAATAATGTATCCTTCCCTATAAGAAAGATCCTTAAGTTATCCTTTTCACTGGGAAAATCAGTTATCGTGGCCACACTTCTTTACTTTCATTCTTTTGATGACGGAGTAGAAGACAACAGACATCAACTATATATATATATATACATATATATATATATATATATATATATATATATATATATATATATATATATATATATATATATATATATATATATATATATATATATATATATATATATATATATATATATATATATATATATATATATATAGTTTACGCCTCTGTAGGTAAAGGCTAGATCCACAATCGAACATTTAGGATAGGATCAGGTGCTGAATGCTTCGTGTCCTTGGCTTGAACTCAGGATGGCTGGCGGATGACTGGTTAAAAACCAGTGGGCAAGGGTAAGGGTCACTGGTCTTACTCAGCTAAGAGCTGTTTGCTACACGGAGCTGGCTCTCCTTTAGCATAATTAGCCAATGAATTCTCCATGCATCTGCCACCGAAATGAATAGTTACAATTAAGGAAATAGGAAATATAAACATAAAGACTGTAATAAAATGGAACAAGTAGAAAATAAATTCAAGAGATATGGTGTGATATCTTAACTGTGTGAATCACGGTTCAAGGGAATGCGAAAAGATGGATTGGAAAGGACTAATGTGTACATTCACTGAGTAAACATGATCTTCAAGTTAAAAGCAGAAAAGATACTGACTGGGAGGCAGGAAGCAGTATATTACTATCGGCAAGATGTCATCAAACAGTGCAAGATGACAATGGACTCTCCGAAGAGATTAAAGATGAATTATGTATAGAGCTGTAGAATGTCATAGATGAAATACCAGAAAGAGTTGAGAGAGTTGCTGTTGGACATATAAATGCAAACGGTGGTTGAGCCAATGAGGGCATGTAGGATGTAATGGGTAAGAAAGGATGGCAGTCAGAGAATCGAAATAAATGACATAGATGTTAATCAACAGAAAAGAGAACAAAGTGATGTCAGCCGGTACAAAGGAGCAGATGTCAGCAGTGATTATCAACTAACTTCAGTATAGTAAACCTGGCTTAACTTTAAGAATGTATATCATTCTGCTGAAGAGGAAGTACTGGGATATGGTTTAAAAGAGGAAAACCTTGTGTATCGAATGAAACATGGGATAAAATAAAGAATAAGTAGTAACAAAAGGTACGCGCAGACAAATTTTAGGGACGAGATGAAGAATGCAAAGTATAGTGAGTAAAGTACTTAGGTCTAGGTAATGAAGTTAAATGAAGATCATGAAGAGATAAGAGAAAATATTCGGACAAACAGGCTGATGATGTGGACAAAGCCATGTACTCAGAGTGGCAATGATGTTAGGCAGCCCACTAACTTAATAATGAAATATCCTTTGGCAAAAGCAAAACGAGGTAAATACCGGTCAAAAGTAACGATGGGTTAATAATAACTTCAAAAGAAGAAGGAAGACACATTTTTAGGTCACGAATAAGAGGTATGAGGGGATAATTTCAATGATATACCAGAAGCTGACACAGACCAGAAGTTAATATGGATGAACGCACAGTTTTTGAAGTAAAATCAATGTAGAAAGAAATTTAGGAGATGTAAAACACTAGGTTAGGACGGAATCACTACCTACACAACTTTAGCTGAGACTGAAATGACATCTCATATACTAATTAGACTGTTTTGCAGAATCTGGAATGAAGAAACAAGTCTGATGGTTAGGAATTGAAAGCTATAGACAAGGTACTAAACAGAGGTGACCTTACTGAATGTTGTAACTAAAGAGGAACTGAACTTAAGTTGTTTGAGAAAGAAATAGATAGAAAGCTTGGAGGTGAACAGCCTGATTTTCGAAAAGGAAGGAGTTGCACAGATGAAATATTTGTGTTAAGACACATTGTCCAACAGTGCATGGAATTGTAAAATTCTTTTCTGATGGCTTCGTTGATTGGGAGACGGGATTGCACGTGCCCACAAAGCAATGCTAAGGATGGTCTTACGCCAGCATGGCATTGATGTTAAACATGTCAACCTCATTGAAATTATCCACGAGTGAGATTTTGCAGTAAATAGTGATGCTTTTGCATCATGTGCATCGGCTGGCATTCGATCTCGGCCTTCCACTTGGTCAGCCCTTCTGTAACTGCAGGTCTGGCTTATCATGCACAGGCTTGATCTCGAGAATAAACCAGTTACTTCAGGAGAGTGTGCTTTCTTACCTTACAATTTAACCTATTCTGTTTTCCCTCCTCATAGAATTCTTAATGGAAAAGGCAGTCGGAGATGTAAGAATTTGTTATTGGAAGTAAGATAGAAAGCTGGCAGTCGTACACATATACAGATAATGCTGTCCTAATCACTAAAACCTAACGCAAAATATGCAAAGCTTGCTGAATAGAATGCATCATTTATCTAGGAAAAAGGGTCCCAAAATAATTTAAGAAAACAGAAATACTAGGGACAGAGTACGCATAAAGGGGTAAAATAACGTATGGAGAAAAGATTAATGGGACTGAATCATCCAATTATACAAGGAAAATGATATACGGTACCAGGTCTCTACAGCTGAAATTTAGTGAAAGACTGATAAAATGACAGACAAACTTTGGGCAGGTTTAATATAACTTGGATATGAGGTATACTGAAACTGCATACGGAAGTAAAATTATATATACGTCTAGTAAGAACAGTATTACTCTATGGATAAGAATTTTGGTATGGAAATGAAACTATTTCTAAAAGTTTTAGCCATATAATTATTAAGTTATAAAAAGAATATTACAAGGCCGGAATTCCCATACGTAGATGAGATAACAATATAAAGGAGACTAGTATAGAACATAATGGTGTCAGGTGAGCTGTTGTGGCCACCGGAAGATTTAGGCAACCTTTGTGGGAGACAGAACAGGAAAGATAAGCGATGTGAAACTTCACAGTCCCCATGCTCTGCACGGTATTTTGAGCAATGGTGATGATTATATATATATATATATATATATATATATATATATATATATATATATATATATATATATATATATATATATATATATATATATATATATATATATATTCCAACTTCAACCAAATGAAGAAATTCTGACGTCTGCAGCAGGATTCGAAAGTGCATTCAATAAATCAGAATGCTGCCAAGTTAACCACCTGACCACGAAGAAAGATAAGTCTTTTGCTGCTCATACATCTGTATCAGAGCTGGAATAAACCCATTCTTATCAGCTCTGATAAATATATCTAAATTCGACAGGTATGAGTAAGTATAAATAGTAGTTAACTTTTATCCTCTTTTGTGGTTGGGTGGTTAATGTCCAAATTTCGACATGAGAGACTGTACTTTTCCCCAAGTTGTGGTATAGTTTTGTTTTCCTTACTTATGTAAAGTGGAAATGCGTATTATATGGAAGGATATTATGTTTTGTTGTGTTTGCATTTAATTGTGAAAAGCATTGTGTTTGGCTGTTTCTTGTATTTAATTGTAAGTATACGTGTACTAGTGCTTAAGTATTGGTAGTCGGTTGTTTGTTGGTTCGGTTGTTAGTCGAACGTTTGTTGTTGGTCTATGACGGTCGTGATGTCAGTCTTGCTACAGCTCTGGTGCAGTGTAGCTGTACCTAAGAAGGACTCAGGAGATTCATCCACAGTTATCGGTGCCTTCAAATTCACTTAAGTATTCCTTTTCATCTTGACGTTCATTTAGAGAGATTTCCTTTAGGAGATATGCTTATCTAAATGTAAGGGGAATTTCTTGGAGTGTCCTTTGGATGAGGATCATGCCAATCTCAATTCAGTTTAAGAATATCAAATGTGCCATTTGAATTAATAGTAAGTTTGTACCATTTGTTTCTTGGAAGATATGCACAATGCAATATGGTTTAGATTGTGAGTTAGAATAATATAGTTGAAATAACCTGGGTGTAATAGCATAAAACTTAGGTTATGAGTAGGTTAGTACATTTCAAACCGTTTAGACTATACACTCATATTACGATTTGAAATTCTATATTTATTCTGAACGAGTTGGAATAAATTGGTGCCATGACCAGGATCGTAGTGATTGGTTGTTATAGCAGTGACCTGTATAGTTAGTATTGATGAAATTTTAAGGATTGTTGTGTTACTTGGCAATAAGGATAAAAACATGACTGGCTGTTGGTGCCGGCCATTTTAGAATTAGTCACATGTTAGCCTAGCCTGAAGTGGATAAGTAGTAGGATTAGCTTGGTCAGTCATTGCCTGGACTAACTGAAGCCTGATCTTTTGATAGTAACTAGGTTGGAATTTCAATCTTCCTTTCTGTTTTGAGAATACAGTATTGTTTTTCGGATAAAGTTGGGAAAATCAGAGGCAATGTTTGATAACTTATTGGATCCTGTACTAGTAACCAGAATGATAGCATTTGCCCCAGATATCGTTATCCAGTACATCGGAGGAAATGATATTGAGGTAAATGATGATGATCCAGAATTGGCAAGGAATGTCAAAAATAAGATTTTAGGGCTAGTAGAGAGATTGGAAGGTATTAACAACTGTAAGGTTTTGGTGGTTAGTCTAGAGATTCGTGACACTCCTAGATACATCCATAGGGATAGATATCGTGCATGAAAAAATCTACTAAACCAATTATTGAAAAGAAACCGAGAAATAACTTCTATTTTCAATCAGTTTGTAGAAAGAGACTTTGCCAGCGATAGAGTGTATTTCCAGTATGATAGTTACAAGATGCTGGCGAGTCACTTATGTGAAACAGCAGATGCATATGCTTTCAGTCAAGATTGGTAAATATCAGGTTGTGCTCAAGCCAACGCAGAAAATTAGGTCCTGTTAGGTTAGGCGAATTATGGTTGATGCATTTCCACTTTGTAAATTGCTTATTTTTTTCCTTCTTTGTAAATTGTAAGGTAATGAAGAGAGGAAATATTAATATAAAATTATTTCTTTGAAGTTTATGGTAAGTTTTGAGATACTTAAGTGAAATTTAATTTGAAATAAAACTGTATGTTGTACATTGTATATATGTATGTATGTAGTCAAGGGCATATGTATATAATATAACTGGTAGTGACCTACCATTCATGGATTTGAAGAGGTATGGTCAACTTCTAAATATTATATTTGCTAGTGTGGTATATACTGGGTGTTTCGAAATTAGAGGCCCTCCATCCACAGAACAAATGGAAAGTTATGAAGTTTTCTGCTATAGCCTATCTCCAAGTAGATTATTTTAAGTTTCTATTAAGCTATTTTTCATTTTACATTTCTTGTATTTTCAGACTGAGTGATGGAGTTAGATACAGCCATGGCTAACGACTTGGAGGAAATCATATGGATTGGCTGAATCCAGGCTATAACCTTCAGAGAGGCCAGGGATGCTGGCGCATCCTTCATTTCACATTCCTGGGTAGCTAAATACATTAAAAGAGATGAATCCTTTGTTAAAAGAAACTGGAAAGAGTCAAAAGACATCATAGGTGAGGCAGTGGGTAAACCAAGAAAGTCTTTATGTAAATTGGCGCTTGAACTAGAAACAAAAAGGGGAAAGAAGAGAAGTTATGGTGCTGTATATCGTGAGTTGAAAAAATCTGGTATCAAGCCATTACATGTTTTCAGCAAGCCCAACATCACTCAGCAACAGAGAGAAGACTGTGCATGGTTTTGTGGTTCATTTCTGAAAGATTGGGATGAAGCTGACTTTCTCCATGTTGCCGTATCGGATGAATTCTTCATTTACACAGCCAGGAAGCCAAATCATAAAAATGACATCATTTGGGCTGCAAAGTTGGATGATATCAGTGATGATGTTCGCTATCGCCCAGTTGCAAAATTTCCTGAATGTTGGGAATTTTTCTGTTTCACAGCCAAATGGTTAATGTGGATCATTAAAGAAAAAGGACAGTCATGGAGTGGCGAATGCTTCAGAGAAACTGTGCTTACTGGTAGAGTATTTGCTTTCCTCAAAGATCTTGAAAATATGTTATCTGTTAAAGAAGTCACATTTTTGCTTGATAAGGCACCATGTTTCAAGGCTCTTCAGACACAGGAGCTGCTTCAAAACAGTGGTATTGATTTCTTCTTGTCAAGTGAATTTCCAAGTAGCTCCCCTGACCTTAATGTGTGTGAAAAGATTGGCATTTTCTTAAAGGATTGTGTTAAAGTGCTCACAGTGAGCTATGATGGTATACCAAGCCTTGACGACCTGCGAAGAGAGGTGACCGAACTGCTCAGGGAAATAGAGTTTAAGTCTCAGCTTTTTTGTGGTTTGCTGAAATCATACCCCTCAAGAATGCAGGCTGTGGTACAGGCAGATGGAGGCCACACAAAATATTAAATACTCAGAGAGAAACTTAAATAAATACCTGTTCTGAATTAGTTTTGTTTTTGTCCATATCAATTTTAGTTTATGCTGTAGAGGGGGGGGGGCCCTCTAATTACAAAACATCCTGTATATTTGTTTGAGGCTGGCAGTTTGTACACCTTTTTAGTATTAAGAACCTATATATTTGACATGGACGAACTACAGAGTTGATAGGGCAGGGGTGGGGGCTGGTAAAGTCTGTGATAATTAAACTGGTCAAAAAAGGTTGAAACCTTATTGATACTGGTGATATCAATAGTATTTCTTCATTGAGAGACTCCTTGAAGGAATATTTGCAGAAAATCCAGGAATTGTAGAGTGAAATATTGGATCTAATGGATCCTGGTGGACAACATGACCAAATAATGAATCAAGCTGAATATAGCCTAAATTTAGGTAGGCACTGAAATTCATAGACTAAACTCCTCCATCACAAATCTTCTAGCTGTAAGGGGTGAACCTAGTGCACCGATATTGCCTGTTAAAGCTAGTGTAAAGTTACCTAAATTAGACCTCAAACATTTTGATGGTGATGTATCAAAGGAATTAATTTTGAGAACTTTATGAAGTATCAGCACATCAACGTACAGATTTTGAGAAAATACAGAAGTTTTCCTATTTGAAGGGCCTATTGGAAAGCGAGGCTCTGGAACTGATATCTGGTTTTAAATTAGAAAGTGATAAATATTTGCAAGCAGTGAACTTGTAAGAGACTGCGAGGCGGTCTCTTTCGAGCGCACGTGTGTGTGCGTCATCCATCAGAGGGAACGAGAAAAACAAGAGCATCCTGTTTTCTCTCTCTCAAGGAACGCAACTTCTACCATACAGTATTTCCGTCTGTTTCTCCCTAACCATTGTTGTCCCAATTTATGTACAATCACCACTACTTGCATTGCCATGCAAGCATTCTAATCATGTACTCATAATGTTCCACCAAATCTTCTGTATCAAAATGTATGTATGTTTCTGTTTGTGAAGATGCCAAATGTCTCGCCATTTCACATATATTATGCTACTGCATTGTATTAATTAATCTATCTTGAATCTCATGCAATCGGCCATATGTGGAATTTCCTGGCCTTTCCATTGATATATGTTTCATTATTGCACGTTTTTTATGTCTCTCACAATCGCCATCTGTTTGTCTGCCGACAAATCTGTGTCTAAAACATTACCTCTGTTTTGCTCTGTGTGTAGAATCTACTGTGCGGCTTGCATCAGCCAATAACAACTTCAAAGATTCTGTATATTCAGTCAGTAAGGAACCACCAATAAACCAGACAACACCCAGCCAGTATGTCATTCTATACTATCCTTGCAAACTTGTTAAAAAAACCTATGGCAGAAAAAACGAAATCAACTTGTTTTTAGTTAGAAAAATCTTCCACACTGAAATTTCTAAGGCAGACGCAGAATTGCTACAAGGTTTCAATTTTAATGCTGCATAAGAGCATTGGAAAGTGAGCAACTGGAATTGAGTGAATTGTATACCATCTTGCTCTACACCAAACTACCTAGTAGTGTAAGTGAAATAATAAAACGAAGATGTGGAGAAGATCTGCTTAAATTTGACACCTTAAAAAAATATCTTGAAGAAGAAATACACATTTTGAGCGCCTCTCCACAGACTGAACCACTGAAAGCTAATACATTAACAACAGTATCTGCTTTTGCAATAGAACTAGGGCAATCTGTGAGACCAAAAAAACATCAGTAAGGCCTAAAGAAAATACAAAGCCAAGGTAAACCAGGTTAGAGGATGTGCACTTTGTTGGGGCAATCATAATGGACACATTGTAAATCCTATGTAACCAGAGGAGGAAAGATAGAACGACTCAGAACTCTGGGCCTGTGTTTCATATGTGCATCCAATAAACATTTCAGTTCCGACTGTGACAGGCAAGGTTGTGACAACGGCTGCACTGTTAGACATCGCAGTGCTATATGTAATCAAAACCAACCAAATAAGTCTAAGGTAGGTGGGGTACAAGTTGGCACATTCTCTCTGACAAATACAGGACAAGGAAATAAGAGGACTAGGAAATCAATCCTACCTACAGCCACAACAAGCATAAAAGGTAAAAGAGGTCGCAATATGTTAAAGAGAGGGTTGTTGGATACCTGTGCTGAGAGATCATTTACAAAGAAATCTGCTCTTGAGGGACTCCACTATAAGAGCAAGTTGAAAGTATATCATTGAGAGGTTACTTAACCTCTAAACCACTTAAGGAGTATGAAATGGTGAACATCGCTGTACCTCACCAGGGTAGATTAATAAATATGGATTGTATAGTGGTAGACAAGCTACCAGAATATACAAAGACTTTCGACGTTAAGAAGACCATGAGGTCGTTGTGTAGAACGAAAATCAGCTTGGCTGATAAAGATTTTGATCTATCCGTAGAGAAACAATCGCCTATAGAATTGTTAATAGGGGTTGACAATGTGTACAACATTTTACATCCGGGGTTTAGGAAATTTGGTTACATAGTAACCAGAACCCGTACTTCTCCTCCCACCAAGGAAACTCATGTTTCCATTTTAAAACTAGCAGTGGAAACCAATGACATAACTACGTGAAGGGGCTGCTCATTTAAAGGATCCAAAGGAAGATCTTGAAACTTTATGGAGTTTAGATCATTTAGGCACTGGCTGCAATGAGAGAACAGAACAGGAACGGAAAGTATTGGAGAACTTTGAGAGAACTGTAACCTATTCTGAAATTGACAGACAGTATGCTGTGGCTTTGCCTTGAAAGGCAATATAAGGAGATTAACTTCCAACTTCGGGTTGGCTTTGAACAGATTAAAGCAACAGTGTGTCAAGTTTGGGAAGGACATTCAGTGTCTAGAACAGTATCAGAAAATCCTGAAGGATCAGGAGGATAGGAGGTTCATAGAGAGAGTGGAATATTTTAAAACTGAGGAAGACTGTCATTTCTTGGCACATCATGGTGTTAAAAAGGACAGTGCAACAACCCCTATTAGGATAGTATTTAACTGTTCGGTCAGACGGGGAAGTGGGTTAAGCTTGAATAATTGTTTGTGGACAGGACCACATATAACAGCTGACCTATTCAGAGTTCTACTACAGCTTAAAACAAAATTATTTGCCTGTATTAGTGACATAGAGAAGACATTTTTAATGGTGCAACTTAGGGAAGAAGATAGAGACTATACTAGATTTTTATGGTTGGAAGATCCAACAGAACCTACCAGTAAATTGTTGGTGTATAGGTTTTGAATTGTTTTATTTGGAGCTACGTGTTCTCCCTTTTGGCTGAATGCAACGATTAAGAAACACCTATCTATGATAGAAGAAGACATAGAAAGGATAAAAAGAGAACTATATGTAGATAACCTGCAGTTCACCAGCAGTGATGATGATAACTGGTAAGTTTTTTCTTTGAAGCAAATAAGATATTTGCACAGGAACATTTATATCTGAAGGAATGGGTGAGAAATAATTACTCGTTGCAAACTATTGCTAAAGCATATGGGATAAGTGACAGAGAACAACAAACTCATAAGGTCTTAGGTCTGAATTGGGACAAAGAGAATGATACATTACACCCTACTAAGATAAATAAGTCCAGCCAGACTGAGAGAGAAGTGTTAAGAACTGTTGCACAGATTTACAACCCACTGTTACTATTAGGGCAAGAATATACCTGCAGAATTTGTGGAAGCAACAACTAGATTGGGATGAACAACTCCCAGGCCCATTGCAGAAACTATGGGTTGAGTTATCCGAAGACCTGGAAAAATGTCTTGACATTTCCTTTCCTAGGAATACTAGCCTAGGAGAGGGGGTCGGGGATTCCTTACACATATTCTGCGATGCCAGTGAGTTAGCATATGGTTGTGTAGCCTACAGTGTTAAGAACAAAAACTCTTATCTAATGGTGGCAAAGGCAACAGTAGCCCCCATTAAAGAATTAACTGCTCCAAAACTTGAGTTGATTGCATTGTTTCTAGCAGCAAGAATGGCCAAGTTTATTAAAAAATCCTTTGAAAAGAATGAGTTTGTCTGAACTGTTCATTTGGTCAGACAGTAAAGTTGCCCTAAGTTGGCCAGTATTGAAAACTGTACTCCCTGTATTTTTGAAAAATAGAATACAGGAAATAAACTCTTTAATTCCAGAGGTGATCTTGTCCTATGTGCCTACAGATGATAATCCCAGTGACTGGTTGACAAGTGGGAAAAGGACAGAAATGATCTTGGATAGTTCTTTCTGGTGGGAGGGACTCCCTTGGTTAAAAAATTCCTCTTGGCTAATAGATAGGTCATGGGTTGGTGGATCATTTGTGCAGGGTAGGGAAGAGAACATTTTGGTCAATACTGTAGGGGACAACCTGAATGGTGATACTAACTTGCTGAATTGGGAAAGATTCAGCAAGATTAAAAAGGCCTATAGGACCACAGCGTGGATCCTACGATTTTTTAATAATTGTAGGAGTTCGACCATTATGAAGATATATGGTGAATTAACCTTGGAAGAACTCCAAGAGGCAAGGAATAAGACTATTGCCCTCATTCAAAAGGAATTTTTCCAAGAGGAATTCGGAGTTTGATGAAGGGGGTAAGAAAACCAAAACTAGCTCTTGTACACCAGTTGAATCTTTACCTGGACAACAGGGTAATAAGGTGTAAGGGTAGACTAGAACACGCACAGTTACTCGAAGCTGCTAAGTTTCCTATACTACTGCCAAAGAGTTGCTATGTCACTTTGGTAATTATTAAGGAACATCATGATGCTAATGCTCATATAGGTGTAAATGCAACTGTGGGAGTGTCAGGCAAGAGTTCTGGCTCCCACAGATAAGGCAATATACTAAGAGTATATTAAAACATTATATTATTTGTAGGAGAATGCAGGGGAGGCCATATAGGCCCAATATAGTTCCCCCATCACCTGAGTTCAAGGTGCAATTTCAGCAACCTTTTAATACCACAGGCATGGACTACACTAACGCATTATGGGTTAAGGGAAAGGGACAGAACCCTGAGAAGGCTTATATCATCTTATTTATGTACCTGATAACCAGAGGCATACATGGGGAACTAGTTGATAACCAGATCTTTGACTCATTCCTCATGAGTTTTAGAAAGTTCTGCAGTAGAAGAGGTTTCCCAGCTCTCATGCTGAGTGACAACACCACCACATTTGTAATGGCATCAGAATATCTTAAAACCATGTCGGAGAATCCCAGGGTAAAGGAACATCTGTTGGATATAAAATGTAACCGGAAGTTCATTCCAGCGAGAGCAACAAGGTTTGGTGCTGTATGGGAAAGGCTGATAGGACTTCGTAAGTCATGCCTAAAAAAGATTGTAGGCCAAGCCTTACTCAGTTTTGAAGAACTGGCCTGTGCACTGGTAGAATTAGAAGGAATCATCAATGATAGACCATTAAGTTACACACCCAGGGATTTGAAGCAATTGGAAATTTTAACCCCTAAACATTTGATTCTTGGAAGAAAGCTAAAGTCCTTCCCAAGAAGAGTAGTAAATTGGGAAGAGATCTCTGGTGACCTGACCTATGGACGGAGAGAGTTCACCAAGAAAAGATTCCTGTACGTATCTAGGATGTGCGACAACCTGTGGAAAAGACGGGAGAGGTAGTATTTAACAACGTTAAGAGAAACCCATCAAGTAGGAGCGATTCATGACTCTTGGCCCAGGATAGGGGAAGTAGTCCTCATTCATGATAAGGGGCCAAAGAGCAAGTGGAAGTTGGGCCAAGTGATTGAATTACATATGGAACGAGACAAAGTCCCAAGAGTGGCTACTCTAAGAACATTCCATAGCCAGCTCTTGACACCTGTAATTAAGTTATACCCCTTAGAGATGTGGCAGGAGATAAGGAAAATTGATCCTGTGAAAGAAGACATTCAGTCGAGCACCCACTCGAGCAGAAAGACTACTCAAGTAGCTGCAGAGGCCAGAAAGGCACTGATAAGAACAGGACTATTGTAAATAGTGTACGCATAAGTTTTTCTTGTGGGGGAGTATGTCAAAACTTCGACAAGATAGACTGTATTTTTCCGCAAGTTGTTGTATAATATTGTGTTATCTTTATTTACATAAAGCGGAAATGCCTATTATGTGGAAGAAGGATATTATGCTTTGTTGTGTTTGTCTTTAGTTGTGAAAAGCATTGTGTCTAGCTGTTTCATGTATTTAATTGTAAGTATATGTGTACTAGTGCCTAAGTTTCGGTCGTCGGTCGTTTGTTGGTTTGGTTGTTAGTCGAACCTTTGGTGTTGGACAATGATGGTTGTGAAGTCAGTCTCGTTATAACTCTGGTGCAGTGTAGCTGTACCTAGGAAGGACTCAGGAGATTCAGCCATAATTGTTGGTGCCTTCAAATTCACTTAAGTATTCCTTTTCATATTAAAGTTCATTTAGGGAGATTTCCTTTAGGAAATATGCATTTCCAAATGTAAGGAGAATTTCTTGGAGTGTCCTTTGGATGAGGATTACGAAGTAAAGATTGTGCTTATGCCAATCTCAATTCAGTTAAGAATATTGAATGCACCATTTAAATCAACAGTAAGTTTGTACCATTTTATATCTTGGACGACATACACAACGCGATACAGTTTAGATTGTGAGTTAGAATAATACAGTTGAAGTAACCTGGGTGTCGTAGCATAAAACCCAGGCTACGATTAGGTTGTAAGAGCCCGTCGCCCCGATACTGTCTCTTCCAAACACACATGTGTGTTCATGTGTTCGTCAATCGTCACCCATCGGAGTGGACAAGACAAAGCAAGAGCATCTCGTTTTCTTTCTCTGACGGAACGAGACTTCAACCATTCAATATTTCCGTCTGTTTCTCCCTAACCATTGTTGTCTTGATTTATGTACAATCACCACTACTTGCATTGCCATGCAAGCATTCTAACCATGTACTCATAATGTTCCAACGAATCTTCTGTATCAAACTGTTTGTATGTTTCTGTTAGTGAAGATGCCAAATGTCTCGCCATTTCACATATATGATGCTACTGCATTGTATTCATTAATCTGTCTCAGATCTCATGCAATTGGCCATATGTAGAATTTCCTGGCCTTTCCATTGATGTATGTTTTAACACTGTACGTTTATTATGTCTATCAATATCGCCATCTGTTTGTCTGCCAACAAACACAGATGTCTGAATCTTTTACCTCTGTTTTCACCTGTCTGTGTGTAGATGCTACTTTACCGCTCGCACACGTCAATAACATCTTCGAAGATTCTGTACATTCATCTCAGTAAGGAACCAGCAATAAACCAGTTAACATCCAGCCAGTATGTCACTCAATCTCCTGTCCTTACAGGGTTAGTGCATTTCAAACCGTTAAGGCTATGCGACCATTTTTCCATTTGAAATGCTATCCTTATTCTGAAGGAGTCAGAATAGATAAAGTGATCCACTCCTAATATACCAGATGTAGGTCAAATCCTGCTACAGGTATCAGGACATCCACATTTTGTTCTTCATTTAAATTTTTGGCTTTATAATGACATGCGTATTCAAAAAGTTGGAAGACATTGGGAAGAGGCCACTGTGGTTGTTACAGTTAAATATGTTCTGATGATCAGTATATTCTCTATATGTACTCACAAACACACACACACACATATATATGTATATATATATATATATATATATATATATATATATATATATATATATATATATATATATATATATACATATATATATATATATATATATATATATATATATATATATATATATATATATATATATATATATATATATATATATATATATATATATATATGTGTGTGTGTGTGTGTGTGTGTGTGTGCGTGCGTGCGTGTATATATATATATATATATATATATATATATATATATATATATATATATATATATATATATATATATATATATATATATATATATATATATATATATATATATATATATATATATATATATATATATACATATATATATATATATATGACCAAAATAGCTTCTTGACTTCTCGATTACCTTACACTTTTTGGCTACGTTTAAGTCCTCTCAAACACTGTAAGGGCATGCACAATAGTCTACTTTTATAATCGCACACACACTTACATACAAACATACATACGTTTACACACATACGCATATATATGTATACATGAATCTATATATATATATATATATATATATATATATATATATATATATATATATATATATATATATATATATATATGTGTATATATGTATATATATATATATATATATATATATATATATATATATATATATATATATATATATATATATATATATATATATATATATATATATATATATGTGTGTGTGTGTGTATGTATATGTGTAATTGTTAAGTCCTTTGTGATTAAGTACGTAGTTAATGTTTCTCTGTGGATGGAAATGGTAATGCACTTTCCAGAGAAGTTTGGTTCCTTTGACTGTCGCATTCTTTAGCAGTATGACGTTCTTTCTAGGTCCCTCTCTCTGACTCTCTTTACATAAGTCTGAATTATTGCTCTGTTACCATTCTCTCTCTCTCTCTCTCTCTCGTTTTCTGATCCCACACTCATACACACACTAATCCCCTCACACATACACATACACATACAATTATATATATATATATATATATATATATATATATATATATATATATATATATATATATATATATATATATATATATATATATATATATATTTGTATGTGTGTGAGGGGATTTGTGTGTGTGTGTGTGTGTGATCAGAAAAACGAGAGAAAAAGAAAGAGAGAGAGAGAGAGAGAGAGATAGAGCAGTGACAAAGCAATAATTCAGACAGACTTATGTAAAGAGAGTCAGAGAGGGACCTAGAAAGGATGTCATACTTTTAAGGAACTGCGACAATCAAAGGAACCAAACTTCTCTGAAAGCGCATCGCCATTTCCATCTATAGAGAAATCGCTTCGTGATCAGTAGCAACTTCTCTTTATACTAAAGTCTCTCCTTGGTATGTATATCATTAACATCATCATCATCATCATTGGAGTGGAAAACAAAGGGCCTCTGCGATATTCTTGTCACTCATGTCTTTCCTGTGTCTTAGATTCCGTCAATCTCCACTCACTCCAACTTCACGTCCAATAATTGTTATCCAAACAGGTCTGGTCTTCCAACGTTTATGCTCTCTACTGGAGCCCTGCAAGCACTATCACATTATTTCTCTTGACTGGTTTTACGGAAATGGACAAACTATATACCATGTCTCCATTATCATGATCCCACGTATCTACGAAACTCATTAATTTCCAATATGGTATGATTTCACACTCTACCCTGTCATATGAATCCTTCTTAAAGCTTTATTTTCAAGGTAACATAATCTTTTAGATATATTTTCATCATCCTAGACCAGTGATTCTTAAACTGTGGGGAGCGCCCCCCTAGGGGGGCGCCAGAAGCTTCCAAGGGAGGCGCAAGCAGAGTTGCCAGATGGTGTCAATTAATTTTTTAATTTGTGATGTTACCTACAAAATTGCCAAAAATGTTATCACGGCTTCCATATATTTTCTAATCATTATCTCAAAACACGCCAAAAATTCAAAATATAAGTCAATTTTAATTTCAAATCTTGTTTATGAATTGTCTTTTATTGTTATGATAAGTATAATAGCATACAAATAGACAGCATATTGCTTGTAGATTATAGTTGGCAAAAATTTCAGAGGTGGGGGGGCGTGGGGTCTGTACATAATGCAGAGGGGGCGCAAGGCAAAAAAGTTTAAGAACCACTGTCCTAGACGATCTTATTCAAGGTGCTCGTTGTTTGATTTTCCTCTCAATAAAATGTAACTCAAAAGAACCTGTATTGGATATAATCGCTCTCATATATTTGAATGACTCCACCTCATTCATCTTTTCTTGCGTTTAGAGTTATTTTATCCATTTGTGCATACTCTTTCCTTATTATTTATGTTTTCTTACATTTATCTTTAAGACCCTTTCATCCAGATGTAAGATACATTCTATCAAGAAAGTTTTGTATATCTTGTGGTGTTTTGGTGATTAAAGAATCATCCATTTCCAACCACTTTCTTCATCCAGTCCATGAGAGGGAGAAACAGCAAAGATGTCATAACATTCCCCAGCAGCAGACTCAGAATTGCTGCAAATTCGCGTGAGAGGGCTCCACCAGCATGAGTTTCTTATCTGCTTCCCTAATGGATGCTTTCGGTTAGCGTTACGTGTTTAATGGACATGCTATATTGACTAAAAATTTCCCACAAAGTTGGTCTGTGGAAGCGTGTCAAATGTTATATGCACTTCATATGGAGTTGTTAATTTAGGTACTCTCTCTCTCTCTCTCTCTCTCTCTCTCTCTCTCTCTCTCTCTCTCTCTCTCATTTTTCCAGAAATGTGACCCACTTTCTTATGTTCCTGATAATGACTCAGTGATGAATAACAAAACCAATCAGTCAAGCAATAAAAGGCCACTTATACTAGACCAGCCTTTTTCTCAGTTGATTTATATATGGAGTCTCCCCATGCGCAGCTTATAGGAAAATTTCTGGAAGGCTTATTTCCATCGTTCTTCTGTAACAACGTCTTCCAAAATAAGATATCTCTTATATTTGTTTTGAGTAATGATAAGGGTTACGAATCTTCATGTCGCTGTGTAACAGGAACTTCCCTGGAGTTGAAAAAGACTTTGAAACACACTCTCTTTGTGATTTATGCATGTGCAGGTAGAAGTATGTTTTTCATTTACAGTAAACTACTGTGCCTCCGATGCCTGAATGAAACACTTGTTTAATAAATGTTTCCCACTCACATAATCTCATGATCGTCTCTTGGGACAACTTTTTACCTGCGCCTTGCACCACTGGATGCGCTGCCCCAATGTCGTGATGCTTTTTTCAGTCTTGAAAAGTGACATTTGTTCAGAAGTATGCAGAACCGATAGTTCAACTTCGGTAAACTGATGTGAATCTCTTGAGAGAAGGATGTTCTAGACTGTACAAAACCTTGTCAGAGGGGTTTTCTGATATGGGTTTGAAGTCCTTGGGAGAAGAATGTATTTTAGATGAATTATGTATTTTGAATGACGGCAATGCTTCCTGATATGAAACCAGCGGCAGTCACGTTGTATTCTTGCACTGGAAATCTTATGAAATAAACAGTGACGATTTCACTTTAATGGGGTAATATTAAATTTTCTGTCAGCGTTAGTGAATGTCGTGCTCACAAATGTCAGGAAGATCAACAAACTACCGTATACTGATTTGGGTTATTTCACGCTAAATGAGAATATGCTGTTATTGCTATAGTCTAAAATTATTGTAGACATATTATTTTTGGTCATATAATATCTCCATATAAGATTTTTATTTCTCTTTCTTTCCTCGGGTTCGTCTGGAATTCCTTAGACAATATGGTAACTTTTAAGGAAGATCTATACCAACAAAGGAGCTGGACTATCACGGTAGAAAAACATTCAAAATCACCCACAGGAGAGAGAGAGAGAGAGAGAGAGAGAGAGAGAGAGAGAGAGAGAGAGAGAGAGAGAGAGAGAGAGAGAGAGAACCTAGCATTAGGTCTGTGAAAATCTGCTGAATGGTTCATTCTTAGTTTTTTATATATATAATAAATAGACTTGAAGAACAGTGCACCTAGGTCAGATTACTTCTGTGCTCAATATTTTAAACTTTATGAATAGTTCAGTGTAAATTATAGACATAGGGATTTCTACACCTGGCTTGGACCTCGAATATTTTTGACAATTTAGAAAAATGGACTCTTGTGAGAGAACGTGAATTCTACAGTGGAAACGATTTTACTGCAGTCCCCTTAACCATTCCTCCCATATGTGCAAAAAAAAAAAAAAAAATCACAGGAGTCGCGAAAAAATAACTGGATAGATTGGTTTAAATTTCTCTTTGCTCCTTGAGTTTTGGATTGTTATGTTCTTGGGTCAAAAGATTTCCATCCGTCCTAGTTTTATCATGCTTAATACATAAATGGCATAAATAACGCTCGCACAAAACTGTGGAATGGAAATATGGGGCTTTTGTAATGTCTGTAAAAAATCTTAGGTAACGAGTAATCTGAAAGGCTTCAGTATTTTAAGACTATTCCCACGTCATGAATCCACCCTTCCCCCGACTTACACACACATCGTCACACGCAAGAATAGAATTGCCAAAACTACTTTTGCTCGCTATTTCACAACGAACTCTTGCATACATTGGTTGAGATCATTTGTTAATGCCGAGTTCTAGAGCCTCTGTTCAGATTTCTATCTACCCAGCTGTTGCATTGTCAAAAAGATTTTTTTAGTAAGTATAGCAATTGCGCCAGGAAATGTTTTCTAGACATCATAACTCCACTCATTGTGCTTCATCATTGTTGTTATTATTCTCCAGAATTTGACCTTGAATCATTTAGAAGATTTTGAAGATGGGGCTTCGAAATTTGTATCACAATATGATCAAGATGCCGAAAAAACTGTTCTCCGTTCCACCATAATCTGTAAGAGAGATTGCTTTTAAATGGTGTCTGGGCACTGCAGTAAAATAGGCTCCACTTCAAAGCTCACATTCATAACAGTCCTTTTTTCTTAAATTATCAAAGTTCCTAGCCAGGTGTAGAAATCCCTGTTTCTAGCTATTGCCTTGAAATCGTCATGAAGATATAGTGCACAAAAGTAAACTGACGGGGCTTTGAACATGAACAACTTAAAAAATGTTGAAGGAAAATGTTTAAACTTGTTAGCACAACAGGACATGAATAAGAAGAAACTGATCAAAATGTTGCTCGTGTCACAGCTGCTTCCCACTCTCCCCCAAAATCAAAACAATGACTCAGTTGCTCTTTTTCAGTAATTTAACCACTATTAAATCTTTATGTCAGAGATAACAATTCTGACTATATGTAACGTGCACTAATTTTTTTTATTACTCTTATTCTTTTAGGCGACGTTCTTAATTGCTTCAACAGCCTGAAAGAATGCAGCTTCAAAGTTAGGGACACAGCAGAGCCACGATGGTGGGAGCAATAAGTAGCAACTGCAAAATCTTCTCCGGACTTAGACATTCAACAGCTTCGACAGTTTCAAAGACAGAGGCTTGACAATGAAAATACTGTCGTCCTATGATGCGGAAAAAAGCTGCAAAATCGCCATCTTTGTCTCCCTTGCACCCCTCTAAGAAAAAGAATAAGAAAATGTACCTGCAGCAAAAGCAACTGCGTTAATTGCTCCCAGATTTCTTGTAAATATGCCTAAAGTGAATTTCTTGTGTTCCAGGGAAAAAGATTCCCGAGATCTGGAAAATTATGTCTATATTTTCCTTATGACGTCATCGCTATAAAATGAAACTCTCATAGAACTAGCCTACTGTATGAGAATTACATCAGAAATTTCTAAAAGGTTCTATAATTATTATTCTTATTTTTGTTACTGTTTTTTTTTTATTATTCAGACTTTGACCTTGAATAACTTCATTCACTTTGAAAACAGACTTTACAACAGGCAAAACAGCTGAAGCATGATAGGCGAGCAAACCTTTTAGAACACTATCTAGCCTATATCACTTAAGGCATCACATCCACAAAAGCGAAATTGGGCTTCAGTCCAGCAAGAGCAGCGCATGGAATGCTTTATTTTTATTTATTTTTCTTTTGGTAGAAATGCCACGATTCATGGTATTTTGCACATGTGTTAGAAAGAAGAAAACTACCTAGAAATTTTATTGTAAGTAAGATTTAAAACGTAATAAAGAATAACTCTGCGCGAATTTATCATGTCTAAATTTCTATTGGTAGGTATGGGTATGCAATAACTATTTTGATTAACCCCCACTCTTGTGAATTTTAAAACATTCTTTAGATTTACCCTCAATCCTGTCCTGCGGATGCTGACATTAACAGAATTCTCTCAATAATAAAGTCATGTATACTTGTAGTTATTCGTGTTCTCTGAATTTGCCTTTGAATGACTTAAACAGTTTTTCAGATAGAATCTTGATATAAGCAGCCAGTGGGAACATTATAAGAAAGAAGAAAGAGAAAATTTCACAGTGCCCAAAGTCACTGCGGTCCTTTCTCAAAAGCAATAGTAATAATGCTAAAAATTTTACTCATTGGTCATGGAAACAACGACCGATAGAATTTAATTTTTTTTTTTTTTTGTATTCCTCAAGCGACTGCAGCGCACCTTCACCAGGAAATGACTATTAGTCCAATAGGATAAATATTATGACTCTCATGATGGCAAGAAATACCAATAGTATTTTCTTCACCGAACTTTAGCTTTCAATTGACTGGCATTAATCTTTTGTGCAATAGTCCCCTTAATACTAGAACTTTCCGTTCTTAGAAATTTCGTTGAATTTTTTGACGACTCAGACAGAAGCTTCCCATCTTCTTCCGCAAACTCTCATCTGAATCCACTTGCCATCTACGACCCTGTCTCCTGTTCAGACTTCACTTGTATTTATGCTTCTTATTAATTAAGCGCCCACAAAACCCACCATAAATAAATTAAACGTCATCAGAGACATGACGAGGCCATAATACAGAGTTGCTTCAAAAGCGAAACTCTTCGTTCTACTAGATTACTTTTTAGATTTCAACCGTACCGTACATTTTCTATCTTCGCCATATGTACTTTATGCTAAGCACTTTGGGATATTTGTCGATAGGATCCAGCTGATATTTCTAAGTCCTGATTATTTGCCATCAAAAAGTTTCCATTATCAGTGCGTTTAGTACCTTAGTAATCATTATTCTCATTAAGAGAACACTAATCGTTGCAGATATGAATTCAAAAGATTGTATTCGTAGCTGCAACGATTAGTGTTCTCTTAATGAGAGAAATAATTACTAAAGAACTAAACGCAGTAACAATGGAAACGTTTTGATGGCAAAAATCAGACTTAAATATCAGCTGGATCTTATCGACTAATATATATATACATATATATATATATATATATATATATATATATATATATATATATATATATATATATATATATATATATATATATATATATATATATATATATATATATATATATATATATATATATATATATATATATATATATATATATATATATATATATATATATATATATATATATATAAATATATATACACATACATATCTATATATATATATATATATATATATATATATATATATATATATATATATATATATATATATATATATATATATATATATATAAATATATACACATACATATCTATATATACAAACATATATATACAGTTTATATATACATAGAATATATATATATATATATATATATACATACATATCTATATATACAAACATATATATACAGTTTATATATACATAGAATATATATACATATAAATATATGTAATTCTAATATACAATGCCCTCTTAACTTCGCTAATTCTTCGCGCTTTTTTGGATATGCTTGTGTGAAGCCGATATCAAGGGAAGAAAATTGAAGAGCCTGTGACGGCCGGCCGCAGAAGCGAACCAGAGTTACCTTAATCACAAGGAGGTAACGTTGCCGACCTGGCTCTTCAATTTCTTCCCTTTGGATATCGGCTTCGTAGTTACAAGCATATCCAAAAGATGCAAGAATTAGCAGATAGAAAGAGGGCATTGTTATTTTACATGTGTCTGGTAAAAGTGACCAGTAGATTCTGCATATAAATATATATGTATCAGGTGTTTCGAAATTAGAGCCCCCCCCCTCCACAGAAGAAATGGAAAGTTATGAAGTTTTCTGCTATAGCCTATCTCCAAGTACATTATTTTAAGTTTCTGTTAAGCTGTTTTTCATTTTACATTTCTTGTATTTTCAGACCGAGTGACGGAGTTAGATACAGCCGTGGCTAATGACTTGGAGGAAATCAGATGGATCGAACGAATCCAGGCTATAACCTTCAGAAAGGCCAGGGATGCTGGCGCATCCTTCATTTCACGTTCCTGGATAGCTAAATACATTAAAAGAGATGAATCCTTTGTTAAAAGAAACTGGAACAAAAATCCATAAGGCTGTCATCGCAAAAAGAGTGAGAATCTTGGAAGGCCTGAAGTCCTTTCTCAGGAGTCAAAAGACATCATAGCTGAGACAGTGGGTAGACCAAGAAAGTCTTTACGTAAATTGCCGCTTGAACTAGAAACAAAAAGGGGAAAGAAGAGAAATTATAGTACTGTATATTGTGCATTAAAAAAAACCTGGTATCAAGCCATTTCATGTTATCAGCAAGCCCAACATCACTCAGCAACAGAGAGAAGACCATGCATGGTTTTGTTGTTCATTTCTTAAAGATTGGGATGAAGCTGACTTTCACCATGTTGCCGTATCAGATGAATTCTTCATTTACACAGTCAGGAAGCCAAATCATAAAAATGACATCATTTGGGCTGCAAAGTTGGATGATATCAGCGATGACAGGCTAAATGTTTGGGAATTTTTCTCTGTTTCACAGCCAAACGGTTAATGTGGATCATCAAAGAAAAAGGACAGTCATGGAATGGCGAATACTACAGAGAAACTGTGCTTACTGGTGGAGTATTTGCTTTCCTCAAAGATCTTGAAAATGTGTTATCTGTTGAAGAACTCACATTTTTGCATGATAAGGCACCATGTTTCAAGGCTCTTCAGACACAGGAGCTGCTTCGAAACAGTGTTATTGATTTCTTCTCGTCAAGTGAATTTCCAGGTAGCTCCCCTGACCTTAATGTGTGTGAAAACATTGGTAGTATCTTAAAGGATTCTGTTGAAGCACGCACAGTGAACTATGATGGTATACCAAGCCCCAACGACCTGCAAAGAAAGGTGACCAAAGCACTCAGGGAAATGGAGTCTGAGTCTCAGCTTTTTTGCATTTGCTGAAATCATACCCTTCAAGAATGCAGGCTGTGGTACAGGCAGATGGAGGCCACAAAAAAGATTAAATACTCAGGGAGAAACTTGAATAAATACCTGTTTCTGAATCACTAATGTTTTTGTCCATATCAATTTTAGTTTATGCTGTAGAGAAGGGGGGTCTAGTTTCGAAACACCCTGTATACACACACACACATATATATATATGTATAACTGAATCACGAAAATATGGAATGTGATGAATATATAAATAAGACAAAATCCACGAAGGAGAGAGAAACATTGGAGTTCTGCGAGGACTTTCGACTGGCATCCTTTACTTAGTAGACTGAAGAAATATAAAAGTAAGTTTACAAAGAAAGCTTGTATAAATGACAGATGTGGAATACAAAGTAAAAAACATGTACCTAGAATGCAACACAATTGAAGAATCAGTAGAACTGCCAAAACAGGGTTAAATATTAAGAGGTTTTACAAAGGATTAGGATCAATCATTCAGAAGCACGGACAGGGCAATTAAAAGATTATACAATGGTGACTGACCACCAAAAAATGTTAGTACAACAAAATAATTCTAATTTTTTTTGTAAACAATAACAATTTTTGCAAGATGAAAATTTTTACAATTAAAAAATTATATTGAACATACAAATACATAGAAAATATATATAAGTTAACTAATTTGTAATCAAGTCAGTGATTTTATATTTTAGGTCATTCTTGAACATTTTTCTAATACAAGGGTCCAAATAATACATGCCAGGGCTAAGGTTAAAATTTCAACTGGAAGTAAGCTGTATAATAGCAGACTCCAAAAGATTTCTTGAAGAGAAACCTTTCGATTTGGCAATCAATGAACTTTCAGTCCAATTTATCTTGTGAGAGTTTTCACTTAAATGAATGAATATAGCATTGGATGTTTGTCCAGTTTTGACCGAATACTTTTGTTGCTTAATACGTACACCTAAATCTTTGCTAGACTGGCCCATGTGAAAAGAGGGGCAGTCCAAACATGGAATTTTATATATTATATGTTGTTGTTTTCTTTAGGGCTATTTTTATTAACATTCCTTTCAGTGTGTTATTATAGGAAAGGCGAGGTTGACATTTAAAGATTATAATAATGATTCTATGTTTTCAAAACCACTAAAATAAGGCAAGTTAAGAATGTTCTTAGGGGTTTCTTTCTCCATGTTACTTTCACTATAAAACTTTTTGTGGGCTTTTTTATAACAAATATCTAGTATATGTGAAGGATAGCATAAATCTGTCACTGTTTTTCTTATGTATTCAGTTTCTTCATCCAAATACTGGGGACTGACAATGCACAAAGCTCGTAAAAACATAGAAGAAAAAATTAATATTTTTATATTAAGGTGATGGCCTGAATAAAAATGGACATAAGTTAAGTTGTTGGTTAGTTTCCTATTATTAGGTTAACGTAAATTTTTCCATTTATTTTTGGCCTTTAAGTAAATTTAGACCAGCCTTGTCTCCTTTTATTTTAAAGTATTATTCTTAAGAAACGCCAGTGCTTTGTAAAAGTTAAGGGTTAAGTGATTTTCAATATTTGTTTACAGTTTTTGACGCCTCCTCCCCGCTTGTTTACGTTTATAAACTATCGTGTTAATGATTTTGTTATTTTATTTTTCGAGTGCCGTTGGACGCTGGTGATCGATGTTGGCCTGAATGTCGAGGCCCGATCAGTGTGGGTTTAACTTCTCCCTGGACTAACTTAGCTGGCGCCTTTTGCATATTTTCTTGAATTATTTAAAATTACTTTGGATTTACGTCTTCCTTCGTGGGTGCTCTCCTGTCACCTACGACGTGAGCTTCCTACTCTACGTGGCTCGCAGGTACTTTGGTCACTTGCGACATCTTACCTGTTGTTACCTTGGTGAGAGTGATTTTCCCAGGGTGTTCATGGCATCGCTGTTCTCTGCCATTAACAGGAGTTGAATCGTGACTTGGGCTCTTTTGCCAGGATGCCTTTAAAGCTGCTGCTGGGAGCAAGTTTGCTCGTGAGGAGGACTGTAGGGTGGACATACCCAGGTAGGAGTGATAGTCTCTGTTTTGTCGGGCAGGACCGCCTTAGACACTGATAGTTGACGTGGTGTGTGACCTCTCTTGGCAGCAGAGGTAGCAGTTAGATCTTGGCCTTCAATATTGCTTCGTTTGGTTTCTCTAAATGTGAGATTATTGTTAAATTATTATTATATGTTATCATTTAATTATATTGTCTTGTAAAGGTTTGTACACTGAAATTTAGTTTTGTGTTGATAGGTAGGAGGTTAAGTTTTTTCTTGCTATTTATTCTCTGCCTTCCTTCACTTACTTTTATTAGCTTTAGGTAACTGTGTTCCGGTCTGGCCAGCAAAAGTGTTGGAGCCAACCGTTTATTTGTTAATTTTTCTTTACTGTTATAGGGCTTATTTTTATTAGCTATGGGTAATCTTACGGGATTTGTAAAGGACTGGTATTTGTCCTTTTTGATTGTTATTAAGGTTTTGGGAAGTATCCTGCAAGGCTGGTTTAAATTCTCTATTGATTAAGTATTAAATATTGTTAAGTTTTCTTGGGTGTTTGTTTTCCCTGACTTTTAGCATTGAGTCACATTTATTACTGATAACAATTCAAATATAATTTAAGAACTTGCATAACAACCTCAAGGGTTGTAACAATCTGGCGACCATGAAAGGATTGTTCTTAGGTGTACTCAGTGTTTTGGTCTGTGAAACTGCACTTGGTTAATTTAACAATATTTTGTTTTAGTTATTACCTTTCTCCCCAGCTAGTTTCATTACAATGAAAGATTTTGTGTTTGACCCAGCAGAATTTTTAAGGTCTGCTGACTGTATAAAACATCTGCTGGTTTTAAGTAAAGATTATTTAGTAAGTTGTGCCCAGTGTATGGGTATTCCACTGAGGGCAATGGATACAAAGAAAAAAATGTTGGTAGCCGTTAGAAGTAAAATTGCTCAAGGTCTGGCTGAGGCTGAACATTTGATCAGGGAAAATGAGATTGCAGGTGGTAGTGACTCAGAGCATGAGGGTAGTATGTTTGAGGGAGGGATTGATGATGATGATAGAGTTAGTGTGAGAGCAGGTTTAACATTATTTGATGATCCTCCACAGACAGGAATTATTTTTGAGGGCCCTGCAAATTTTCCTAAGAAACAAAATGTTTCTACCAACCCTTTTGTAGTTCCTGCAAACCCTGTGCCAGGTGATTCTCTGGCTCCTGACCGTCCTTTAGGGGAGTCCAAAGAAGATATTGAGTTAAGTTTATTATGCAAACGTATTGAGCTAAAGAAGTTGGAGTTTGAGGAGAACGAGAGGGCGAGGCATCATGAGGTAGAGATGGCTAACCTTAATATTGAAATGGCTAGGTTGCCGGGCGCAAATATGGTCAGTTCCCCTCGCGGTAATTTCAGTGACAGATTTAATCTTGGTGCGGCATTAAAGTTAGTGCCTGTATTTGATGAAAGAAATGTCCCCGAGTTTTTTAAGGCTTTTGAACATGTTGCCACCCGGTTGTCTTGGCCCCCCAAAATGTGGACTGTTTTGATTCAGTGTAGGTTGGTGGGCAAGGCAATCCAGGTATATAATTCCTTGGAACAGGGAATAGCCCGGGACTATCACAAGGTCAAGTCGATGGTCCTTAAAGCATATGATTTGGTCCAGGAAGCCTATCGCCTTAAATTTAGAAATCTTTCCAAACAGCCCTCTCAATCATTTGTGGAATTTGCAAGAGTCAAAGAGGAACAGTTTGATGATTGGCTGAAGAGTCGTGAGGTGGTTACTTTCGCAGTGTTGAGGGAATTGATGCTTCTTGAAGAATATAAAAGGGCCTGTAGCAAAGAGTTGAAGGTGTATCTGGAGGAGGTGAAAGCTGTTAAGTTGAGTAAGGCTGCCCAAATTGCCGATGAGTTTGTTTTGACCCATCGAGCTGGTTCTAGTAATTTTGGGCATAGAGATTTGAATTTTCAATCTGCTAGGCCCGGTAACATTGAAAAAAGGAGAGTAACTTTTGTGTCTTCCCTGATAATTATAAAACTAATAATAATAATAACCCAGGAAAAGTCTCAAGTGGGCCAGCTGCTCGTGCCTTTTTCAAAAATAACAGGATTGGGTCTAACACAGGTAATAATAATATCAATAATAATAACAGGAATTATGGAGTTAGGGGCACTTGCTACTGGTGTAATAAGCTGGGTCATTATCAGTCTCAGTGTAACGCCCGAAGCAGGTACCTTCAAAGAAATGGCAATAATCCTGTCTCTTTAATTTCCCACAGGTCAATAGTTAGTCCTCCCAAGGTTGAGAAAAATCTGGTAGTTAGTAGTAGTACTGATAGTAGTAGAAGTAGTAGTAGTTCATCCTCCAGTAATAAGGAGTTGTGACTCCATTATGATAAGTATGTTTGGCCAGGTAAATTGATATCTGATTCGCAGACTGTTCAAGTGAGGTTTTTGAGAGACACAGGTTTGGCTCGGTCCCTGGTTTTGAAGGAAACCTTGAAAGGTATGTGGAAATATTCAGGGAATTTTGTTGTTCGGGGAGGGTTCCCGAACACGGTTGTTTCGGCTCCGTTGGTGGAAGTCAGGCTGTCGTTCCCTGGATATGATAAAGTGACAGAGTTTGCAGTCATAGAAAGTCTTCCTATCCTGGCATTGATGGTATTTTGGGCAATGATATGCTGAGCAGTAAGGGACAGGAGTTATTCCCAATATTGTCCGTTAATGCATGCCCCATAGCCATAACAACCCGTGCCGCAGCAAGGCTGCAGACCTAATCAGGATGATGATGAATTAATGTTAAGTAGTTTAGAAGTAGACTTAGAGAGGCCTGGGTCCGTAGATAGCAGTAGTAAAGATGGTAATATTGATAATGTTTTGAAACCCGATTGGGACAGGTTGTCTTTCATTGAAGCACAGAAAAAGGAATTCAATTTTGATTTAGGTGACACCACGGATCTGACTAAACCTAGGTTTTGTATAATGAATGATTTATTTACAGGAATTAGTCGTCCCCCATACAGATGATCTGAACAGGACATCTCAGATTGAACAAATTGTCGTTCCATCTCAGTTTCATTAATCTGTTTTGAGTCTTGCTCATGATAATTTTTTTCAGGCCATTTTGGGTATGGAAAACTTTTTGAAATTGGCAAAATGTTTTGGTGGCCTGGATTAAAATCATTTGTGAAGCAGTTTGTGAAGGAATGTGAGGCTTGTCAGGTTATGGGAAAACCAAATCAAAATATCCCCAAAGCCCCTTTATATCCTATCCCTGCAATTGGTGAGCCATTCTCAGAGTTAGTTATTGATGTGGTGGTCCTTTACCTAAAACTAAGTCTGGTTTTATGTTTATTTTTAACCATTATGGATAGGGCTTCCAGATTTTGAGGCATTCCCTATGAAATGAATAACATCTAAAATTGTTTTTGAAAAACTAATGGATTTCTTTTCCAGGTATGGTCTCCTCATGTTATTCAGACCGATTGTGGTACAAATTTCACGAGTAAGGTATTTAGAGGTAAATGTGCTGAACTGGCCATTCAGCACATTACCAGCGTCTATATCATCCGGAGAGTCCAGGTGTGGTGGAAAGGTTTCACCAGACCCTTAAATCTATATTGAAGAAGCATTGTTATGAAAGGTGATGAATGGGATAAAGCACTTCCCTTTGCTCTCTTTGCGCTTAGGAATCACCCAAATTCTTCCACTGGTGTAGCTCCCTTCAAACTGGTATTTGGTCATAAGGTTCATGGTCCATTGGAAATTTTCAGCGAGATGCTCGAATCTGGTCGAAGGGAGAGGTTAAAGTTGGGGAATTTGTGGAGGATTTGAAAAAGGTTGTTCAGTGCTTTGAAATTTGCACCGGGAAAATTTGAATTATTTTCAGGCTGTTATGAAATCAAATTTTGACAGAAAAGCTAAAGCACGTTCTTTTGAACCTGGAGAGTTGGTTTTGATTTTGAGTATGGACCGGATAATTTTCTTGAACCCAGGTATAAGGGTCCATGGAAGGTATTGAGAAAACTGTCGAGGTCAACTATGAGATTGAGGCTCAGGCTCAAGTAGTAAGTGTAAATTTATCATATAAACAGATTGAAGCCATATCATTGTAAGAGTCTTGATCCTTTAGCAGTTGTTTATGAGCCTGTTTCGGTAGTAGTAGATGTTCCTCCTGAAGAATCTGATGACTTAATGTATCAGGTTCCTTGAGATGCTTTTTTTGAAAATTTACAAAATTTAGCAATTTTGCAGGAAGGTTTGGAACATTTGGATGTTAATCAAAAAAGAGATGTACTCAATTTAATTTATTCCTTTTCAGATTTATTTCAGGATTTCCAGGTAGAACTAATCTTCTTCAGCATGATGTTGATGTGGGAAGTGCTTCCCCTGTTAAACAAAGTCCTTATCGGTTGAATCCCGTAAAAGGGATATAGTCAGATAAGGAGATTAGTATATGTTGGAGCACGACCTCATTCAACCTTCTGTTAGTCCCATGGAGTTCTCCTATAGTTCTTGTTAAAAAGCCTGACGGTAAGTTCCGTATGTGTGTGGACTACTGGAAGGTGAAACATCCATAAAAGAATGATTCTTTTCCTTTACCTCGTATTGATGATTGCCTTGATCAGATAGGATCTGGCAAATTTATTACTAAGTTGGATCTACTGAGGGCTATTGGCAGGTTCCTTTATCTGATCAAGCTCCTGAAATCTTAGCATTTGTCACCCCTTTGGTCTGTATGAGTGTAAAGTTATGCCCTTTGGAATGAAAAATGCAGCATGCACTTTTCAGAGGCTTATGAATAGGGTTATTTGTGGTTTAGAAGGAACAGAGATTTATATTGATGATTTGGTAGTATATAGTAATGACTGGCATACACATTTGGTAAGGTTGCGTAAAGTATTTGAGGCTCTTAGGTCTGCTGGTCTTGTTATAAATTTGGCTAAGTGTGGGTTTGGTAAGACTAAGGTTTGTTATTTGGGTCACGAGGTTGGTTTGGGTCAGGTGGCACGAAACAAGCTAATCTCGAGGCCATTATTAATTTAAAGAGGCCTTGTAATGTCAGAGAGGTGAGAAGAGTTCTGGGAATGACAGGTTATTACCGACTATGTTGAAATTTCTCAGACCTTGCTCAGCCTCTTACAAAAACTAGAAAAAAAGGTCAGAAATTCCTTTGGTCTCTCAATGTGAGGAAGCTTTTAATAAGCTTAAATCTAGTTTTGTTGTCTAACCCTATTTTGACTTCCCAGATTTTTCAAAGAAACCATTTATCATTGCTGTGGATGCCAGTGATGTAGGTATTGGTGGTGTCCTCTTTCAAAGGAATGAGGAAGGAGAGATTCATCCCGGTATCTTATTTCAGCCATAAGTTATTGGCGGCTGAAAGAAGGCATTCCACTATTGAAAAAGCCCTTGCTTTGGTCCGCACTCTTTTACATTTTAAACCATATGTAACCAATTTTTCTTTTCCATAGAGATTTGGACTGATCATAACCCACTGGTTTTTATTGAGAGGATGAAAGGAGCCAACCAGAGGATTTTGCGTTGGGCTCTCTTCCTTCAGGAATTTCAAATTGGTGATAAAACATTGAAGGGAACTGAAAATAAAATTCCTGATGCCCTTTCTAGAATCTAATTAGTTTGCCAATGGGTTTTCTCTCGTACATACCCTGCTCATTTCTTGGTTTGTATAAAAACTATTTATTTAAGGTGTGTGAAAGGCTATTGAATGCATCCTACGTTTAAGATTTATGGTATTTATTCTTTTGGTTATTGTCACAAGGTTTATTTGAGTTCGTAGTAACTTTTGATGATTTGTCTTGAATTGAACTTTGATGTTTTATATGCTATGTGTAGTTTAATGTTCTCAGGTTAATTTTAAGTTGTTTGATTAATTTCAGTGTTTGGGTTTGGTTAACAATCAAGTTGTTTGGTGATAACTATTTTGTGTAATAGTTTGGTTTGTAACTTTGACATGTTTCTCGTTGATTAATTAGTTTCAAGTGTTTTGATGGTTGATTAGTTTTAAGATTTTTAATTATATTTTTCCATTTTAGGTTTTGGTTTGGAACTTTTTTTCTGTTTTTAGGCTAAGTTTCTCTTGTTCTGATTTTGGACTTTTAATTTTTTTCCTTTGCTCCTTTTTTTTATGGATCGATGTTAATGTTTAAAAAAAAATTTCTGTTAGAATAATTTTTTTTTTCTTCGGGGAGGAAGGTATCAGATGTTAACGTAATTTTTTTTTTTTTTGGTTTTAGTCAACCTTTAGATTTTGTTAACTTTTTAATTTTAAGTCCTTTAGTATATAAGTAACGCCAGTTAATTTGTATTGTTACATTACAAGAGTGATTTTCAGTGTTTGTTTGAGTCTTTGACGCCTCCTCCCTGCTTGTTAACGTTTTTGACTATTGTGTTAACGATTGTTTTTTTATTTTATTTTTGGGTACCGTTGGACGCTGGTGATCGAGTTTGGCCTGAAGTGTCGAGGCCCGTTCAGTTCAGGCTTTAACTTCCCCCGTTTAACTCAGCTGGCGCCTTTGCATATTTTCTTGAATTATTTAAAATTATTTTCATTTACGTCGTCCTTCGTGGGTGCTCTCTGACCACCTGCGGTGTTGTGAGCTTCTCTGCTTACGTGGCTCGCAGGTACTTCGGTCACCTGCGGTCTTACCTCCTTTGTTACCCTGGTGAGAGGGATTTTTCCCAGGGTGTTGATATCCTGCTGTTCCACCATGGAAGAATTTTGAAGGTGTTTGGGCATTGGTTTGCCAGGACGCCTTTACTGCAGCTGTTGGGGGCCTTTTGCCCGTCAGGAGGCCTGCAGGGAGACAGATCCCAGGTAGGAGCGTTTCTTTTTTGTTTTGTCGGGCAGGACTGCCTTAGACACTTCCCCTTGACCTGGTGCATCTGATCTCTCTTGGCAGCAGAGTTAAGCAAGTTAGATCATGGCCTTCAATATTTACCTTAGTTTGGACTCCCCTCTAAATGTGAGGATTATTTTTGTGATTATTATTTATATACATTATCATTTAATTATATTGTCTTGAAACTGTTGTGACAGTTGAAATTTAGTTTTGTGTTGATTGGTAGGAGGTTATTTTTTCTTGAATTTATTCTCTGCCTTTAAGATTTACTTTTATAATTTTAGGTAACTGTGTTTCGGTCTGTTGCCAGAAAACCTTCCTTCCAACTTGTTTATTTGTTAATTTTTCTTTATTGTTTTAGGGCCTTATTTTTTATGTGTTCTTATGGGTATTTTCTCCTTCATATTCTGTAAAGGTTTAGCATTTGTGGTTTTTATTGTTATGGGAGGTTTAAGGAAGTTTATCCTTGGCAGTCACATGGCTGGTTTATTATTTTATTTGATTGTAATAAATATTGCTAAGTTTTCTTGAGTGTTTTGTTTTCCTTTGACATCTTTTGCACTTAGTACCAACATTTATACATACTTTGATAACAACTTCAAATGCCCAATTTAAGAACTTGCATAACAATCATGCTAAGAGAGGTTGTACACCACCAATACAAACTGCTTTCCACAAGATTTACCTACATGAACTTAAAACAATTAAATGTACAGCACTCTAGAATTGTCTTTTCTAAACCATAATGAAACAAAAATGGGTGACACCTGGTTTTAATCTCCTTTTAATACCTTTACTATCAGTCCACTACGGCAAAACACCTTTATTAATCAACAGCAGTTATCTATACCAAATCAAAGCAGGATGTATAAATGATATTAACAAAATATCGAATTTTTAAAGGAAATGAGGGCATAAAACAACAAGTTTGAGCAAAAGCAGGGTAGAATTCCCATGTCTGGCTGCAAATGGTTAAATTTCCACTAAGAAAGTGTGGTAGAAAGAATCCAAAAGCATTACAATCACCTGAAATGAAGGAATGTAACTGACATTAAATTTTACTTTTACTTACAGGTAGTAGGAAATCCAACATGCATTATTAGGTCATGACTAAGATAATGTAAAAATAGAATCTATTTTACTTTAGTAAAAGGAGAACATTTTATAATTCCCGGGTCATCTCGATCTATCAGTAATCATTCAATGCAGTTTTGAGGTTATCGTCCTAAATTCCTGTGTCAATTACATGTGTGAGAATCGAACTTCATTTCAGGCACGGTAACGGGAACAAGAGCTTCTAAAATGAAGTTCTAGCTTGATACTGAGCAACAGGAGCCATTTCCAATTACATACATCATATATGTACATGATTATTATTTTTTATCGTTTTGTGACAGCTAAACCTACCTTGCAGTGTTTCACATGGCCGAGAGAAATTTAATACACTGGATTTCATTAGTTCATTTATATCTTCATATTTTTACCCTCAACTAGTACTGAAACAATTATGTGTTGATTTCAGAAATTTTTGTTACCATTTTGTGAGTGGGAATTACCAGTAGGGCTATAAAAATTGTACTGTTTTAGAATAAAGCTGATCCAGCTACATATCATTTGTAGATCACCTTACTGGCAATAACGATACTATTTGTTTGCCAAAAATGTTAACAAAGTGCCGTTATTATAGCTCTTGCAATTTTAATGAAACATAAAAACCTGATCTAAAGCTCAAAAAAGAACTGAGGTAACCCCCATGAGTAAAACTGAATTAATAATTATAATGCACAAGCATGCCAAAAAGGCACAAAAAAAATAGACTTTAAGAACCTATTTCTGTTGGTCTGAAGTCAAAATCCACCAGCAATCCACTGACTCGACGATCCCAATAACCAGTTATCTCCTGTCCCTATAACTATCCAAAAATCACCAACTCTCAGCCTATGATTAACATCAATTTAGTCTTTACCTGAGGAAAGTCAAACCATCCTCCTCTCAAATATGTATTTTGACGTTTATCAGTTTTATAATGTAGATTGGATTTTTACATGGCATAATTATAAAAACTGAAACCATCATGATTGTGATGGACAAGGTATAAAGATTATATTGTACTACTGTATCTAGGGATTGTTAAATTTCTTATAAATCAGACAACCTATTAAGGAGCATATAATGTCAAAACAGTCACAAATTTTGACATGGAAATGCCTACATAAGTAAGTCAATAATCTCAAACCTGTAAAAACCACAATTGAACGGCTAATTTCACTATTTAATAAATAAAAATACATGTATAAAGTAAAAAATATTCACAAATTTTACAGCTGTTTTAGTTCGAATCTGCACCTTAAGATGTGTTTAGTATACAATGACACACACAAATTTGAAGAACTATTCATCTGACACATCACTTAAGATCAGTTTACAAATAGTAAAAAGACTAAAAAGTAGCCTCAACTTATTCTTGGGGATGTTTTAATAACTAAAAAAAAGTAATAATTCAGTTTTTATTGAAACCAATCAACAATTAACTTATAATCCTGATATTTAATTGTTTATCAAATTTTTCTTATATCTTTTTACAGGCTGATTTCCCTTTGGAGAGCACTTGGGTTTACAGTTTGCTGGCACTGCCTATTTGGATCAAGAAATTGAATTTAAAGAAAATAGGGACAGTTTAATATTATCCTTCACATATACTAGATATTTTCTAGATATCTTCAGCTAACAAAAGTTTTATAGAATTCCTAATGGAGAAATAAACCTTTGAACTTTTTCTTAAGGTTGTCTTATTTTATGAAAATGATTTAAAAGTTTATATCTTCTAAAATTGGCATAGTTAATATTATTTTAAACTAAAGAAAACAGGCATAATGCATAAATTTTCATGTTTAAAAACCTCTTTTTATATTGGCCAATTCCTCAGCTTTGTTTAGATTAGGCTATTAAGTAACTATTTTATTAAGTCAAACTAGACAAACATCAAAATGCTATAGTAATTTCTTGTGAAAACAAAATGGATAATTTGGACTGAAAGTTCAGTGATTGTAGATTGCAACAATTTCTTGTCAAGAAATCTTTGGGTCCAGCACCTACAGCTTCGGTCAAAATCTATTTTTAACCTTAACCCATTATTATATTTTAGAAAAAATTTTCAAGAATGACCTTTAGAGAGAAAAATCCCACCTGATACATTGCAATTAGTTAACTTATATAATGGAAAAGGGTTTTTCCAATGTTTAATATAAACAAATTATTTGAAATAGAAAACATTAATCCCAAAAATTGTTCTCATTTACAGATTAAAAAAAGATAATTATTTTGTTGCACTAAAATTTTGCTCTAGGATCAGTCAGGTACTCTGTACAATCGTTTAATTGTCCTGTGGTTGGTTAGGTAATTTCAACAAACGGTTGATCCAAAACTTTCAAAGCACTCATTAAACATTTAATTATATTTTCAGGTTCAAATGTGACAATGGTTTAAGTAAAACTTTATTTTAAATACCTTTAAAAATTTTAGCAAAAATTCTGTCATTTGATCAAATTTTTCAAAATAAATCACTGATTTCTACAGTCATACAATTTAAGTTGCAGCATCATTAATGGCTAGGCAAAACTAAAGTGTTTGGCTTATTTGGATTTTTTTATAGCATGGACAAATTGTATTATATGGCTACAGGCCTATGTCTGAGATATCAATACGGCCTAATTGATATATATATATATGTATATATATATATAAGCCCTAACAAATATATATAAATCTGAGCAAAAGCTCTGCATGGACTATATACCTTATATGTATTTTTTCCTATACTATTCAGTGTGCTGATATAAGGAGGTGTTGTTTATTGTTGTTATATTATATAACCTCATATATACTCAGCATGGTTGGGGACCCTTTGGGAAAATTAGGGTTTCCATTGGTCTGGAAAACCAAACTGCCATATTGTTGTTATGGATAAGGAATGATATTTGCAAAAAAATAAGGCACTTCTCTGCATTAACAAGTGAATAGGGATATATGTTTATATATATTATATATAAATATATAACATATATTACACTAATAAATAGATAGATAGGCCGTGTTATAAGCCATATAGATAGATCCCAGGTGAAGGAAACTCCACTTTTACCAAAACCTCCCCATAACACTGCAATGTGCAGCATTCAGGCTGGTAAAGCTAATACAACAAATGAAGGTAAAATTACAGGTAATCCACATCAACCGACAAAAAATAACAGTAAATATATATATATAGTCTTGATAAGCATATAAATACTATATATATAATCAATTTCCAATAATAATCCATGTTGAGCAAATTCCTTTAATATCCAACTCACTCTGTTATCGTTTAATCAAAACCAGTATTTTAGCTCTTGGTGTTAGGCCTCAAGTTTTAGTTGCTCAATAAGTCCACCATCCAGTGGGGTTAATTGGGCGTTTCTTTTCAGGACTAAGTGACTACACCCCTACTATTTCTAAGAAACACAGGTATAAGGAATACCATCTCACCATTAACTTAGCATTCGTCGAACGTAAACAAGGAGGCCGGAAGTGAAGAGGAGAGTAGGAGACGTTGTCGCCTTGTCGGGACAGGATCAGGAAGCCATGACAGTTGTAGATTGAGGCATTTCAGCAGCCATGATTAACAGTTGTCAGTTATAACTTTCTTATTTTGATGATGAGGATAGAGGAGAACATTTCAGTCCACTGTATCTTAGTGTGCCTAACCGAAATGAATGCTTATAAAATATACAACAAAACCCTAATCCTGTTGCTTTAAATGAAGTTCACTGTAGTGGTAGAAAAAACTTTATATAGGTTTAGGTAATGATTCTTACAAAAAAAGCAGCAGCGCCAATATGAATTCCATTTCGATATTTTCCACCTTCGATCAGCGTCTTTTTTTTTTTATTCATTTCAAAGTTTAAAGTTCTTCGAGTTAGGTACCAATAATTGATAATGCGAAACTTTATTTACCTTTGGCTTAACGTTCAAAGGGACTTTGAAGAATTGAAGAAACTTGAAAATATAAGAAAACATCACGTCCGCTAGTTTCCAGGAGCCGCTAGTGCAACGAAATGTTACGTAAACACTTGTGTAAATTAAAGAAACGAAATCACAAACGGCAAACATTTGATAGCTCAAAATCATCCAAATTTTGGCGTTTGATCAAGGGTTTGCATTTCCAGCGAAGATTTTTCGATAGCATTTATTCATTTGGCATCATTTTTATGTTGCCATAATGAAGTGGGTTGCGTAGAATGGGTCACTTCTGCAAGAAAATATCACAATACACGATATAAAAAACAATTTATTCATCAAGTCTCGAGTCATTTCAAACGAGGGAACCAAAACTGAGGAAAACTGACCACTTTGGACACCCTCGAACATAGGTTTTTTATAAAAAACGGGATAAACTTCTCGCATGACAGAAAATGATTTTTGTTGTATCTGTCCACTAACCTACTTATTTGGTCCTGAAGATGCAAATTTTCGTGACTGAATAGTATATTATATCCATATATATATATATATATGATATATATATATATATTGCCAAAATAAGGCTGAGGAAGGTATACAGGTGGCGGTTCTCTCAGGATGACTGGCAAACAGGAGTCAAGGAGCAGGGAGTCGTCCATAATATAGCAAATTTTTTGTGCTTACGTTTCAAGACATCTGTCTCATTATCAAAAGCTGTAATAAGTAAAATATAAATATAAAATCAGACTTCATGCTTAAAATTACAACAAAATATATATAAAAAAAGTTATACAAAGAAAGACAACGTGGACCAGGGTTACCGTTTGTGCAAGTATAAAAGTCAGTGACATAAGGTGGGCAATTCCATTGCCCTGGGTAAACCTGCAGTCAGGTACAGATTGTTCAGGCAGTTTGGTTGTTCAATCTTGGTACTAGTAGTTTAATAAAAAGAAGATTCAAAGATTGGAATCGAAGAACTGGGGACTTTGGAAAGTATTTTAAAATTTCCATAATCAATTTCTGTTTTACATCTTTGGCGTGTTCTCAATATTTGAGTCCTCTAAAAAGATAATTTGACAGTTCTATAATGTTGGTAATGACAATCAATTCGCACTTTCAATAAACAAAAAGGGTACGTATTTAGGTTGACTACATCGGGGGCAAGCAAATAAATAGACGATGGTTGATGTCTTAATAACAACTAATTTTGTCTTTATACTGGAATATACAATAAACATATATTCTCGTTCATATTATTGTTATGTTAAATATATCATTCTTAACACAAGCTTTACAATGTCAGCATTCCAGCTATACTATACAATATATATATAATTCATCGTGTCTTGTAGATTGATTTATGTGCATCGATCCATCCTCAACAAACACAGTTGGTTGTATTACCTCTGTTTTGTTCGCCTCAAAATGTCAATAATATATTTCACGCTCAGCCAGATATTGAACTGTCTGTTTGTTGTTTGAATAAATGACGGGCTGCTCTAGTAGCAGAGCCCGTGCCAGCTCAAAAAACTTAATCTTAAATCATTTGAATAAATCAAAGTTTTAAGTCTTACTCACACACGAATATGTTACTCTATCAAAAATTAATTATAGTCAGTCTCCTCAGCCGTTACCCTGCTCATCTACGTGGCTCTGTGACAGGATGGCTCACTTTGAAAAGTTTTCTCTAACTGTTTCCTTTTGCACTGACTTCACCTGGAACTTAGCACAATAATAAAAGTAAATAAACTATTTATCACTTTGCCTTCGGAAATCGAAAACTAATCAGCGTTTGCGCCATTCAATGTATGGTGCTAGTGGTATGAAAGCTCTTAGAATAAAAAATGTTGTGAACATGAAACTTTACAACAAAATCAAAAATGTGTTTCAATGATTCCTCTTCTGATAAATTTCATCTTTATGAATTCAGAAACGGACACTGGTTAATGCAATGAAATGAATGTTAAATTATGAAAGAAAGTAAATAATTATATTTATTTTTTTTTTAAATATAATTTATAAAAAGAAACTATCGTGGAATGCATCAGATTTACAAAAGAAACTCTCCATTTTCAACAACATCGATATCAGTTTCCATAACCAAATTGATTTAAATTTACTTCAAGAGATTATGTTTTTTTAATTGATTCTGATAGATGTAAGTAAATATAAAAAATGAAGCCATTTCATCCATCTTTCCCTTTTGAAAACACGTTTTTTCCTTAACACAAAAATATTCTCCCAATTTGGCTGGAATTTTACCTAGAAAATTTCCTGAACATTTCCTCTTTATGATGAATTCCTGGTACGCAGTACACTCGGCAGGAGCTAATGGTCTTTTCATAATAACCCTTAGCGGAATTTTTCCGCGCTATTTCGGTGGTAATGATATAAAGCTACTTCACTCAGCATTTACTAACAATATTGGGGCGTCTGCGATTCAGATCTGCTGCTTCATTGCACGAACGTTTTCCACAAACCTGTCAGAGGTTTTGTTCTATTTTCAGTGGCATAAGTGCCGGAAAGATGGATATGGGTTCTAGATAAGCGTGTACAAATTTTATATCAAATAAACTAATTTTGGATAAAATATTATGTACTCAGAAAAGGAAATTTCACAAATCCACTCACAGCGGCATCACGGATGAAAGGAAAGACCTGGTCCCTTTGAGGACCTTAATTAATTATTCAGGTGTTCTTTCTGTATCTACCTGTTGGAAGAGTGGCCTACGTGAGGGAGCCACTTCCCGTCGTCTTCCACGCAGCTTTCTGGAACACAGATATAGATTCCTGAATCAGGGCATTTCTCTTTTCTAAAAATATTTTCATCATTTACCAAAGCAAAAAGTATCTTATTATTCAAAAGACAATTGAAATGTCCTCCTTTTTTAGCCTTTAACAAAGAAATGAAAACCAGAGCCGAATAACACTCTTTTTTTTTCAAGACATTAAAAATCTCTTTTTTTTTCAAGATATTAAAAATTTCAACTTTCTTTTTCATCTGTTTTCACTATTTTACTTTTTAAAGTTCAAGTATCATAATTTATTTGTTTCTTTTCCTACTTTTGTTAACTTCCTTTTTTCATCTTTACGATTCAGTTTTCAACCATTTAATGAAACACTAAATTTAGTATTTTAGCTTTAACCCAGCAAAAAAAATTTATATAAGTGCATTTGTTATACAGGTCTGCTTTGCATTTTAACACTTCGAAAAGGTTCGAAATGAACTGTTCATCGTTAAGTGAGGATTTCCAAGTAGCTATGCACTATACGTCGAGATTAACTGGCCTCCATGGGAACTAAAAGAATGGGCTGCCTTACTCTTATTTTTTTTATTACAGAACCTCAGTTAAAAAGCAATACTCACAATAAAGTCATTTTGTACTATATCTCCCCTATGGCTGAGTGGGTTGCTCCACTACTCCCCAATAACAAGGCTAAAGAGCATGGATGGTGATATCGTCACTCACTAATGAGCCATTTGGTATTTATCATTTGATTGAACAAACATACACGCACATACAGCCACACACACACATATATATATATATATATATATATATATATATATATATATATATATATATATATGTTACAAGAACAGAATCAACACTTTTTTTGAAAGTGTACGTAACGTGATCTAACGATCTTTCTTCAGGAAAAGGCGTGAAAAGGTTCACTCATGAAACACTCACATTTTTGCTTCTCTTCTTCTCTCTCTCTCTCTCTCTCTCTCTCTCTCTCTCTCTCAGGGTATCGACTCTCTCTCTCTCATTTACCAAAGCTCACCCACCCTAACCTCACTCATTCTCTCAAAGCAATTAAATGGACTATTTAAAGAAACACAATTGTTTCTACAAAAATAGGTTTATTATTCAAATAACCCAACAAGAAATGAATAAAACAAAGCAAAGATTAAAATGCATAATAAATGAATTATCGAGTCAGATAACTAAACTCTGAACTGCAAAACACTTCTGATTAAGGAAGTCTCATTATGGCTAATAGTCTGAAAATATCCAAGATCACACATACTCCCCAAATCAATAACTAAAGTCATGTCAAAAAAGTCTACCACATAAAGAGATTGTTATTGCAAATGACTTGTCCATGTCCTTTTCTCTCCACAAGTCCAACAGACACATCTGTTGAAAGAATTAAACATGATAGAAAACTCCCAAAAATATATGAAATGCAAAACACAATAATGGAAAGTGTAAAATGCATAGCCAAGATATGGCAAACGTAACATAACAAAATAATAATATAAAAGAGGTATGAATATTCATATTAAATCTCCCACACCAGTTCAAAAGTTCATAATGATTAGAAAATCATGGTAAAAATCACAAGTTCAATTTTCTCCCATAAAAACAGAGATTTCAAACTCTACCTTATCTGCCGATTTTCAAAGCCTGGATCCTCTCCAAAGCTACGTCTAGACAACTGCAGTTCTATCACGTTAATGAACGATCAAAACTCACTTTTAGGCAGATTTTGGCATAATCTAGATCAAATTAACGCACGTACTCACGAATATACATAACACTTGGAGATCACCTGACTGCCAATATTGCAACGCAGATTGCTGAGGAATCAAACTATTTGCTGAATACAAAGATTTTACAACTGACGGCTCTGTCAGTACCATCTCACTCCAAAAATTCTTTCATCACATCTTAAAGCATTGAAGCTATGAAATGCATATATGTGTCCTTTAGCAGCCAATTTTCTGAAATAGAGCTCGGCCACCACATAAAGAGCGTCTCGCTCTCCTTAACGGCAAACTAAAACAAAAGCATATGTATAAAACATAACAAAATAGAGCTATGCTCAATTAGCAATGTCTACTGCACTGCAGCTTTAAGGACTGCTCTCTGACGCACTTCCAAAGTCACTGGGGTTGTGTTCTTAGAGCCTTTACATGTAATCTTACAAACACGAATAAGCTTTACTACTCCCACAACAAGAATTATCAGTAAAATAGCTATTAAGACAATTAAAATTGTCGGCATAATATATTCTGATACTGGAACATCACGGAATCGTCGATGTCTTCCAACGGTGGAACCGTCATTAGCACCTTGGTTGTAGGTACTGCCACTACTAAATGCTCGTTATGCGTATGACGCATAATTATCTTCTCGGAACTGTTGAATACAGCACGGCTAAGTACGAGAAAGTCCGTAGACAGGGATTCACAGGCATCAATCAAACAGTTTGGATCCTTGAAGGACGAATGATGTCGACTTGTTGTTCTGGCACATCATTGTAACTGCATACTCCTTGCAAAAGATGGCAGGAAGCGTTGCTGGTGGACTCGATGTGGTAATCTCGCAGGAACTGTCTAAAGTCACATTCTGTCGGAGTCTGTCCATGAACTAATGATAATTCACAACCACCCACAGATACAACTCGCAACTGGAAAATACTACTGTCACACACACTTCTCTTTAACTAAAGTACAACTTGTCTTATAATCAACTCCCAAACCTTGATACTGATCTCCCAAAATGAACATGGTCTCTACTCCATCCCATATCACTACTGAGTCTCAAAAAGCGCTTGAAAAAAAGGTCTAATAACAAAGCTAAGAAAAGGTTTCAACCCACTGACAGGAACGTATATTAATAATCCCTGGATCAGACAGTCTCACAGAAAAAAAAAAACTCAAAACGATTCATAATACAAATACAAATCTTTCCCTGAAAATAACACTTAACTTGCAAAATGAAGGTAATCGGAATTACTCTTAAACAGCTTTTTTAAAAAAAAAATGACTGGAAAAAAAAGGTAACTCAAATACGTCTTTACACATATGACCATCCGCTGCAGCAACAATTGCCTTTATTTGCGGTTTGCACTAACACTATCCTCTCGTACAGAATCAGTCTCTTTCTCAATATTAACAAATGAGTATGTTCAACATCAAAATCGAAAAATTGACAAAAAAAAATAAATCCAAATCTTCTCTCAAACCTTCAACTGTAACTGACAACTCGTTCAAAGATTGTCTAACTGTTTCAAACCCATTTCTCAACTTTCTCGTAACAAATCTGTCAATGGAGACGCTATTGTAGATCTTTAGCCGCAAAAAACGGCGAAAGAAATCTGAATAGGTCCGTGGAACGGACGAATCTGTTTCCTCATTTTTTGGGAACTTTAACAAAAAATTCCAATGGCTTTAACTTCTCATCGATTTCACGTAACTTTTTTATGGAGATTGTCCTAAATAGACAATTTTTCTCTTCAGAAACTCTTTTTGGCCAATTTGACCTTTAACCAGCGAACCTGTAACTCGCTTGAGGACTTCTTTTAACACCTTTAGATGTTCTTCAATCGTCATTATCTGTGCATACTAGGAGAATTCATCCAAAGATCTGTCCCAATGTGTATCGGAACCTCCCACCGTCATGCGCAAAGCTTCGATTACTTTCCGATTCGCCCTCTCCACATAACCCATTCGCTTCAGGTCTAAATGGGGATTATAGATACTTTCTTTATCCCCAGCAAATTAGCAAGACCGTCTAAAGTCTTATTAATAAACTCCCTACCATTGTCTGTGATCAGACATTCAGGAACACCATATCGACAAATTATCCCCTTAAAGAACGCTATAGCAACTTCCTCAGCTGATTTGTATTTCAGTGGGAAAATCTCGAAAAAGCGAGTCAACTCATCAACAGCTACTAATAAATGTCTATAACCATAAGCGGACTCTGAGAAGTTACCCAGAATATCCATATGCACTCTCTGAAACGGCCTATGTGGTATGGGATATGAACCCAAACGACACGACACTGTCGTCGCTGGCTTATTCGCATTGCAAACAGCGCACTTCTTCACAAAGGCTTCTACTGCGGAAAACATATTTTTCCAAAAGAACTTTTGACCTGACGTTTTCATACGTCTTGTCCACACCTAAATGAGGCGAACCAAATTTACAATGTACAATGTCTAGAACTTGTGGTACTAGACTCTCTGGCACGATGATTTGTGTAATCTCACCCATGCTTCGAGTACTTCTGCTAAGTTATACTTAACTTTCCTCACCAATAAATTATTCTCAACTCTAGACCAGAAAAGGCAACTTATACCCCTTTCTTCGGTGAAACTCCCCTAAGAAATGCCTTAGCATCTGACAACAATTTATCTTCATCTTGCTTTTGTTCGAGCAAGCCTATGTCCCAAGTGACATTTTCACCCGTAATATAACACACTGCGTTACTCTCACTATCACGAATAACAATCTCTCCCGAGACTGCCGACTCACTATTTCTCCCCGAAGTATGCACTGTAGAAACGTGTATGTCCTCTACATGCGATCTCTCAGAACTACTAATATCAGAGACATTAGACACCAAATATTTACTCTCTTCTCCCACACAGGATTCGGTGTGTATTTCCTCATCCTCGATCGGAAAGTATCTGCTCAATGCATCTGCAACTACATTATGCTTACCTTCAATGTATTTGAGGTTTGCATCAAAATCTCTCAATGTTAGGAACCAACGTGCTCTCTTGGGCGACAAATTTGGCTTATTGAAAAGCTCTAACAACGGTTGATGATCTGTAAAAATCTCAACTTTATTTCCCAACAACAACATCTTAAAATGAACAAGGCTAGAGACGACTGCGAAAGCCTCCTTGTCCACAACTGACATCAGCCTTTCGTTACTACCACGCATTTTGAACTTTCTGCTATAAAAAGCAATTGGGTGTAATTTCCCCTCAAATTTCTGCATCAAACACGCACCTATACCTTCCTGACTCGCGTCAGTCACTAAGGTGAACGGTTGACTAAAATCTGAAAACTTCAAAACTGGTGGGTTCACCAAAGCGTTCTTAAGCTTCTCAAAGCTAATTGTTGACTATCACCCCAAACAAACTTAACGTCTTCTGCTGGAGATATTTTAATTGTGTCATTCATCATAGTATTGATACTATATTGATATATATATATATATATATATATATATATATATATATATATATATATATATATATATATATATATATATATATTTATTGATATACTATATTGATATATATATATATATATATATATATATATATATATATATATATATATATATATATATATATATGATCATGAAACTACAAATATCGCTTAATATCAAATCCACGCTACGGGAATATCCACGATGGGAATTATCACCGAAGGGAATTTATAAGTGATAAATGGACGGGCACTGCCGAGTCTCGAAGCTCAGTGGTTAGCATCGACTGGATTTGCTGGATGCGTCTGTGTCGTGGGATCGAGACTCGGCAGTGCTAATCAGTCCATTTATCACTTATAAATTCCCCTTCAGTGATAATTCCCATCGGGGATATTCCATATATAAGCGTGGATTTGATATAAAGCGATATTTGTAGCTTCATGATCATATATAAATCACTGTGATGTATAAAAAATAATATATATATATATATATATATATATATATATATATATATATATATATATATATATACATATGTATATATATATATATATATATATATATATATATATATATATATATATATATATATATATATATATATATATATATATATATATATATATATACTATATATATATATATATATATATATATATATATATATATATATATATATATATGTATATGTATATATATGTATATGTATATATATGTATGTATGTATATATGTATGTATATATATATATATATATATATATAAATATATATATATATATATATATATATATATATATATATATATATATATATATATATATATATATGTATGTATATATATATTTGTATGTAGGTATATATATATGTATGTAATATATATATATATATATATATATATATATATATATATATATATATATATATATATATATGTATAAATATATGTATATATATATATGTATATATGTATATATATGTATGTATATATATATATATATATATATATATATATATATATATATATATATATATATATATATATATATATATATATATATATATATATATATATATATATATATATATATATATATATATATATATATATATATTTATTGCATATGAGAGAGAGAGAGAGAGAGATGAATTAAGCAGGAATTCACTCATAACATAGGCCTATAAGTATGTATATGTTCACATGAATAAGAAAAATATTAGAAAAGTAAACGAGCTGAAATGAAGTCAAATACAAAATAACACTGTTAAACTAACGAGAATAAAATCTGTGATATTATATGAAAAGGCAGCATAACTCATTAAAACTTTGTATAGGATCCTCGTGCACCTAGCACGCATCTTATCCTATATGGCATTGATTCAACGAGGACTTCGCAAATGTTTGCTGCTCCCCTCTTTGGTCTTAAGTTTTCCCAAATATCTATTGCATGTTTTATAATGTTCTCTTTGGTCTTAGTACGATTAACACCACCCTATTGTTGAGTCATGTAGGCCTATAAGTTTTCTATTCGGTTCAGATCTGCAGACTTGGCAGGCCAGTTAATTCAAACCACTTCCGGATTCTGTTGGAACCATTGCTTCACAATCTTTGCATTGTGGACTGCAGAATTGTCAATAATGATATAAATTGGCATGGGATACGGCAATGATAGTTTTCGAGCTGAGGCTACTAAAATGTCCTGTAAAATTTCGATATACTGATTGCTGTTCAGACGCTCATCAATGGCAATTAGCTCTCCCGGTCCACTGGCAGCAGAGAGAACCATAGAGAGGGCCGACTTCCTATGCGCTGCATTGTAAATGGGTGAGCGCCGGCGGCCATTTTGATTGTGTGTAACTGGAGGTTGCTAAAGACGCATCATTCCGTCACTGCAGCCTAGTCTACACCAAATTATCTCTCCATGGATCATTTACACCACACCAAGGAAACCTCTGGATCAAAAGGAACAGAGTGTTCTGCCATTAACTGTACAAAGTATACAAACACAAACAAAGAAGTGGCCTTCTACTCTTTTCCAAAGGACAACACGAGGTGAGCACATTAGTGTGTCAGCCCATCTGCTTGTAAGCAGCTTGTTTACTGCTGTGTACTATTCATTACTGTTCTCAAAGTGTACAGTTTATGAAGCAATTGTATGTTACATTGAGACTAAAATATTAATTGAAAATAAAGAATAAAACACCCAACGAAAAGGAATTACGTAAAAATATAAAACCGTAAATGAATTCATATTAATCCAATGAGTATTTTGTTAACAGGTCTTCACACTGACAGATAAATATAGCCCTGTCTAACTCGATTAAGTTGGTGTGTGTTAATGCTTTTGGTGGTGGACTGGTAGTGATTTTAATGCTAAACAATATGTGCTATGTGTATGAGTTGATGCCTTTGGTGGTGGTATGTGATTAGTGATTAAATACTACCTATTACCAATAGGTTGTGCACAGGCATAGCATTTTGTGCATATTTTGCTAAGGCATGGTATTTGCGAAGGCTTGACATCTTGCTAGCATGTTCTTCTTCTAGGGCCTATTATATCTGCCATCATTTAATGACATTGAAGTACAATAATTACTTTTCCAGATCCAGTCCTTTCACAGGTAATTTTACGTAGCCTAAATGTTTGAAAATATGATTATTTTATTTTAGAGAACTTTGAATAAAATTGTTTAAACATTTTTTCAAGGGTTATTTTTATTTTATTTTACAGAACTTTGAATAAAACTGTTTAAACATTTATGGGTTATTTTTGTTTATAAATATACCACATACATGTCTGTAAGAATATCGGAGAAGAATAAAATTTTTATCCCACTAAGGAATTACCTAAACAGGTATTATTTGGAGCAAAGTCTGTTCATCTGATCTAGTCACATTTCGCTGTGATGTATCCGAGTGGTCCTGTTACTATTGCATGCTTATATAGGCCTATTTGTACACTTATTTTCTGATATACGTCCATAAAATGAACAATCATAACAGCTGTCAAGTAAATAAACATTGGCAGTTTGTTGTGTTCCAGCATAAAGACAAACTGTTGGCCCTACAGTGGGTTGCAGTGCACTCAGAGCATATTTGTTTAAAAAACGTTGCTGTCACTGCAGCTCCAGTTACACACAATCAAAATGGCTGCCAAATTACGCTGAACATAGGATGTCGGACCGCTCTATGGTTCTCTCTGCTGGCAGCCATCCATCCCCATAACCCAGCTGATATTCTGCCACTACGCCTTGAAGGCGCGATGTTATTTTCAGCATATCTGTCGATAGAAAACATTATTTCAAATGACAGACAATTCAATAAAGAGTAGTTAGTTATAAAAAAAAAAAGAGAGAGAACAGTAGGCCTACGACTTTACAAAGACTTATATTTTCTTCTATTTTTATATTTGTTATAACATATACCTATCTTATGAATTATACTCTATAAATGAAAATTATAATGTTTTCTAACGGCCTATAGGTATGGATTGAAATTATATATCAAGACAACTATAAGAAGATAACTGTAGAGTGCAATCCCCATTAAACACACACAATTCCTGTGTGAACAGTCAACTGCATGTAGCTATTGATAATTTTTCAGCTTTAACTAAAGTCTAGGATATATACAGTAATAAAAACAAAGTAACAAAAGTGTCTTTTTTCATCTTGCAATAAACTATGTATTATTTTCACTTTATAGTCGAATTACATCATTTTTTTTTATATATAACGTAATGCACTCAAGTATATACTACATATAAGCTTATGATAGGAATAAACAGGTTGATGGTAAAGGCAAGAGGCGTGCTTCATATGTTATGAATAAGTCAACTTAAATTTCACTAGGCTTACCTAGTTTTATTTGGGAGCCAACAATGAAACTGTCCATGCTCATTAGACATGAAGATTTTTTCATCACAGAAAATAACTGAATCGCAGAACGAAGCATCTTCTGGAAGATATTGCAGGGCAAATCCCAGCTTTCTTCTTTATGCTGTTGCGTTAGCAATGGTTTCCTTGACGGAATCCTGTGATGCATTCCTGCCCCATGGAACCTATTCCGCACAGTCTGCACACATATTTGCAGTCCAGTTGCTGTTTTACAGCAACTGCTGTAATCAGGGGTTGTTCTTTGACAGCTGCAACAATCATATTGTCTTACTCTCTTGTGGAGCTTTGAGGAGTTCCACTTCTAGGCCTATTTTCTAAACTTTGCCATTCTCTAAACAATTTGATCCATCTTTGTATGGTTCTCTTCGGTATATTAAGCGTTCTTGATATCACTTGAACAGGAACTTGCACCAAATGCAGTGCAATAATTGTCTCTCGCTGAGCAGGGGATGTTTCTTTGCCAGGCAGACGATCCATCGTGAACGTGAAGGGCGTGACATAGAGTGAGGTCGCATGGTTCACACTGTTCAGGTTATTTTTTTTTTTTAATCTTTGATAGCATTTTGTGAGTTTCCAATGTTTTCTGTAAAATTTAACAAATGGGATCGTTCAACCACCATCAGCTTTAGAAATGATAGTATGAGGGCTATGTTTATGCAATACTACTAGTGATAGCTGTCTCCCGTTGTTTCTGAAACGTGGAAATGTGGCCTCCAGTGTGGAAGTTTTGATGCGCAACATGATCGGGTGCAGAAGTGGGTCTTCATTTTACGGTCTGCCACACCAAATGTGGAAAGAATTTTCACACCCTTTATAGGGGTTTATTTTAGTCACATATATTAGTTTCTTATATTACATGATTCATTGACCTATATTTTCGGTCTTTTGCTTATCTATATATCTGTTTATATAGTAATGACTGAATAAAGAGCCATCAAAGGATGGTTGTTTGTGCCGAATCATGAAACAGCAGAAGTGGACCGAGCCAGGAATGCCTTGATTGACACGTTGAATGCAGACGATATAACAAAGTGACAGCGGCTTTAGGTTTCCATCTAATTAAGGTAACTTAAATCTACTGAAAATTGTTTTACTAAATGTAAAAAGTGATTGTGATTTACTTAATGATCTTTAGACTGTGAAGGAAAGCTGTGGGTTGAATGACTAAAATTTAGGCGAGAGTGGAAGTCAGGGGTGTGGAAATGTGGCAACACTGTATTATGTCAGTGGTTGTGATGTGATGTTTTTTCACTTTGTTTCGTTCACATGAATTTTTCTGTATGGAAAATAATTTCACGCAATGGCATATAACATGATGTTGTAAAGATGACAGTGACTGTTTTCAACATCATTTCAAAAGTTTTTTTTTTCCATCTTCGAACAGAAAAATGGATTAATCAGGCATGAATCGTGCGTCAAGCAGGTGATTGAAAAATGATGAAACTGCCAATTCTAATTTGGGTGACTGTATATACAAGGCGTTTCGAAATTAGAGGCCCCCCCCTCCTCCACAGAACAAATGGAAAGTTATGAAGTTTTCTGCTATAGCCAATCTCCAAGTACATTATTTTAAGTTTTTATTAAGCTATTTTTCATTTTACATTTCATTGTATTTTCAGACTGAGTTACGGAGTTAGATATAGCCATGGCTAACGACTCGGGGGAAATCAGATGGTTTGACTGAATCCAGACTATAACCTTCAGAGAGGCCAGGGATGCTGGCGCATCCTTCATTTCATGTTCCTGGATAGCTAAATACATTAAAAGAGGTGAATCCTTTGTTTTAACTGGAACAAAAATCCATTTGACTGTCATCGCAAAAAGGGTGAGAATCTTGGAAGGCCTGGAGTCCTTTCTCAGGAGTCAAAAGACATCATAGCTGAGGCAGTGGGTAGACCAAGAAAGTCTTTACGTAAATTGGCGCTTGAACTAGAAACAAAAAAGGGAAAGAGGAGAAGTTATATTGCTGTAGGCTATATCTTGAGTTAAAAATCTGGTATCAAGCCATTTCATGTTATCAGCAAGCCCATCATCACTCAGCAATGGAGAGAAGACTGTGCATGGTTTTGAGGTTTATTTCTTAAAGATTGGGATGAAGCTGACTTTCTCCACGTTGCCGCATCAGATGAATTCTTCATTTACACAGTCAGGAAGCCAAACCATAAAAATGACATTTTTTGGGCTGCAAAGTTGGATGATATCAGCGATGACGTGCGCTATCGCCAAGTTGCGAAATTTCCTGAATGTTTGGGAATTTTTCTCTGTTTCACAGCCAAACGGTTAATGTGGATCATCAAAGTAAAAGGACAGTCATGGAATGGCGAATACTTCAGAGAAACTGTGCTTACTGGTGGAGTATTTCATTTCCTCAAAAATCCTTAAAAGTGTTATTTGTTGAAGAAGTCACATTTTTGCATGATAAGGCACCATGTTTCAAGGCTCTTCAGATACAGGAGCTGCTTCGAAACAGTGGTATCGATTTCTTCTTGTCAAGTGAATTTCCAAGTAGCTTCCCTGACCTTAATGTGTGTGAAAACATTGGTAGTATCTTAAAGGATCTTGTTGAAGTGCGCACAGTGAACTATGATGGTATACCAAGCCTTGATGACCTGCAAAGAGAGGTGACTGAAGTGCTCACGGAAATGGAGTGTGAGTCTCAGCTCTTTTTGCGATTTGCTGAAATTATACCCCTCAAGAATGCAGGCTGTGGTACAGGCAGATGAAGGCCACACAAAATATTAAATACTCAGGGAGAAACTTGAATAAATAACTGTTCTGAATTACTTTTGTTTTTGTCTATATCAATTTTAGTTTATGCTGTAGAGGGTGGGGATCTGAAACACCCTGTATATATATATATATATATATATATATATATATATATATATATATATATATATATATATATATATATATATATATATATATATATATATATATATATATATATATATATATATATATATATAAACACCCTGTATATATATATATATATATATATATATATATATATATATATATATATATATATATATATATATATATATATATATATATATATATATATATATATATATATATATATATATATATATATATATATATATATATATATGTGTGTGTGTGTGTGTGTGTATGTGTGTGTGTGTGTATGTGTGTGTGTGTGTGTGTGTAAACTCATCCAGTTACACAATGTAACTAGTAATGTCGAACGAAAAACTTTCCATAGAGAGGTAATTAGGTTGCGAATTAATTTTCCCTATTTTCGTCGTGAAGAGTTTGTCAAAGTTACTTAACGCTTTCGATTTACTAAGATTGAAAACCCTGAAGGTCTCATAGAATCGACAACTTTGCCGTGTTCGTTCTAGAAGCACTAAAAGGCTAGTCCCTGGTATGTATGTATGTAAGTATGTATGTGTGTTTGTAAGTATATGCATAGGATGTACACACACACACATATATATATATATATATATATATATATATATATATATATATATATATATATATATATATATATATATATATATATATATATATATATATATATATATATATATATATATATATATATGTGTGTGTGTGTGTGTGTGTGTGTGTGTGTGTGTGTGTGTGTATATGTGTAATATATATATATATATATATATATATATATATATATATATATATATATATATATATATATATATATATATATATATATATAAACAGGATCAAGAAAAGGAGATGACTTATGAGTCCGTTTATTTTTTATTAGTATTTCAAAGTATGGTTTCATCATTAGGGCTAAAATACCAAAATTGCATCAGATATAATCAATAAAAATACCTCAGTAAAAACAGTAACATGAACTAAGATTAATTATAAACTAAAAACGAAAATATAAAGCCAAGCGACCCTACACCCCATAGTATGGGTATTGAATGATAAAGAACAGAACTCGGAAAAACATGAACATTGTACGGTATAACCAGAGTGATAGAATCAGTGATAGAAGTCTGTGATATCATATGAAAGGAGTTAAATGTAATTTTGAGTTTTTCCAGTTTCTTTACTTCTCAAACAAAATGCACTCATAATTTTTCGTAGTCATTCCTATCCCACTCCACTTTATTTTAATCCTGGTTGAGTCGCCTTTGTCACCTTTTCATTACAAAGCAACCTGAACATTATTGCAAAGTGAAACAGCAATTAAAAATAAGCGTGAGTGAATTGAACTTCAGGAGACGATAATTTAAAAAAAAATGCCTTACAAACCTGGACCTAAGTGTAGGATAAATCCATCATCTTTACCGCTGTATGCAACAACTCTGAAGATGAGGTACAAAACGGGTACAAAACGGGCGGCAAGATCTGGGAGGGCGGAACACACCGCAGCAGTGTACTGTAGAGTGGTGCACAATTTCAGCATTTCAGTCTGTCACAAGAATGAGGCGTCTGTTCCAACCGAAGAAATACCATCCTTATATAAAACGTTGAAAACAGAAGAAAGAGGACCAGTGCTCTTTGTCAGTGTGAAAGAAGTGGTAATTAAAACGTATGGCGACTATTCAACAGGGATAATGATTGCTGGCGATAATGGTGATATTTACTTTTATTAGTCAGTAATGTAATGAATGGCAAACACAAATGTATGAGAGACTGTATTCAATTTTTCGTTGTTAACCTATAAATGACTGCCATTCTCACAACTGCTTTATCATAGAATTAGATAAATTTATAGATAGATACATGCATACATAGATTGACAGATTTGTGCCCAATAACGATGGAAATATAGGCTCTCTCTCTCTCTCTCTCTCTCTCTCTCTCTCTCCTTATCTTTTATTTCCTCTTTCTAGGATTAATTGGTGAAGAGTTATAATTGAACTTCAACCGATTTTTAGACTATTTAGCCACGGGGTTCAGTTTCTGGTAACATGTTGATATCATATCCATTTACATAAGCAATGTGGCTGTGGTATTGCTCCAGAATATTCGATAATTTAATCGCTTTTTTTCAAAATGCTTTCACTTGATTTATTTTTATACTGATGCGGAACTGTAAAAAATATAAACAGATATTTTTTCTAACTGCTGTCAATTTACAGAGAGAGAGAGAGAGAGTGGGGTGGGGGGTTGGGGGTGGGGGGCCGGGGAGGAAGATAAGATAGTGGAAAAGACAGTCACGCAAAAGAGTGAAATAAAAGGAAATAAACTCTCAGCGTTCGAAAATGATGTCAGAGGCTGGGAAAAGAAAGTTGTCTTGTGAGGAGAGGCACTGAAACACAAGAACTCCTTGTACGTTGCAGCATGAGTGTCTCAGGCTGGAGAACAGAAAGAAGGCAAGAGAATAAAAATAGAATGAGTGGCCGTTCCTTGCGTGGGAAAGAAATTTAATAACAAAAAGAAGAGATATATGACCCAATACCTGTCTGTAACACGAAATAAACCGAAAATAAAAAAGAGGAAAACTGACTTCCATGTTATGGAATGACCAAGAGCAATACAGTGTGGTATATACGTTATATGTTTTCACTGATTTCTTATTTTGTCTATAAAAGTTACGGGATTTTGCCAGGTATTTCTCTTCCTTGAACAGAAGTGGGTAGTACAAAATATGGATTCTGTGTTCAAAATAAATGATGTAATCTACGAAGCATCATGCTATCGTTTGAAGGAAGAAGTAAGTACAGTATAGACTATCCGAACTGGTTCCAGTCAGCCGAGGTTGCTGGAAACTTCAACCAAATATAATAATTGGGGAGGTAATGCAATCGTCAAACGAAATGGAGTTGCAGAAGGCTCAATAATTAGAGCCTTAATTTTCTTTTATCATATTGTCAGTCAAGCAGTTAGGATGAGTAATCCTATCGATATTTCCTTAAGATAATTTTCATTTCTTGAAAAGCAAGAAATATAAATGATATTCGTTAATAAAAGGTTTAGTTTTAGTTTAACTTATTTAACTGTAACTACAGTCACTGTGGAGCAGTACTCGCGCGGAGTTATGCTGTCATCAGTCATATTATCATTCTTGATCCTCAAGAGAATTTAACTTCCATTTAATTTATCCACTTTGAAGATAGCGCACGAGGCTTAACAATAGGACGAGGTGACGACTGATGAGAGAAAAATCTTAAATGACACACACACTCTTTAGTACTAAAGTTGGTAAGATGAAATTAATTGTTGTCCGTGCAGCAACAGCACCAAAACGAGTTTCTTTTATAGATTTTTTTTTTTAAGACTTAAGCGTCAAGTTAGATTTGTCCAGTTGCTTAATTATTAAGTTGTTCAATTGTTATTATACTCCGGGTCTTGACCTTCAGATTTATAATCGGGGAAGCAATAGTACCATGACAGAGGATGAGTATTTTCTTGATTATGAATACTTGATCAATAAGGAAAGCAATTACTCGAAAACTATTGAATCCTGAAGAATTTTCCTAATACAGTACGTAAAAGCAATGAAAAGTGTACTGTGTAGTTTTGAGAGTTACCCTGGCTATTATTATTATTATTATTATTATTATTATTATTATTATTATTATTATTATTATTATTATTATTATTATTATTATTATTCTCTGGAATTTTACCATGAATACTTTTTAGAATTTACAAGACAGAGCCTAGGATTTCAAAAAGAATAAACTAGAGTACCGGCATAGAGTGCTTATCCATAATTTCAATTTGCCCTAGGTTGAGCTTTAGTGCCCATGGGTCCTGCATCAGGAGACACTCCTGTGGTTAAGGATGTTCTTGGCAATTAACAATAATTTTGATTTTCCTTACGGAATTTAACCTTTAATAACTTCAACAACTTAAAAGACAGTCTCGAAATTGGCAATACAATGGGATCACAATGGGAAACAATTGCATAGCTCCTCAGACTTAGGAGATAAGCAAAAAAGCTTTTCAGTCCAGTAAAAACTCTGAGTAGATTGTTTTCGGTTTAGTTTGAGTTTAGTCTTAGTACACCCGAGTTACGGGACTCTCTTATGTCCAATAGAGTATTTTAACATAAAAAGCAATTCTGCCAAAATCTGAGTGGATTTTTACAAAATTTAATGCTCATACTGCAGTCTTTTTTTCTGTTTCTCGTCTTTCTCTTGACGTGGCCTGGAAAAATATATATATATATATATATATATATATATATATATATATATATATATATATATATATATATATATATATATATATATATATATATATATATATATATATATATATATATATATACACACACACACACACATACATATTGTTATATTCTGAGGCCGGTTGGAAGAATGAAACTGGATTTTTTTGTCAACTACCTTGAGGGCCAACACCTAGCGCTCAGAATATAAGCAGTAAATGTAATGAATAAACTGACTTACTTTGATATCACATCTAAGTAAACAGAGAAGTGGAGGTCGCCTTTAAAAACCAGTCAATGACTTTAAATTTATTTTATTTACAAACTGAGCAATCTGGAAATTACTATGAAAGGCTGACTGAGCAGCAGGCAAGGCACATACAATGTGCAATGAAAGCTAGACAATGCGTAGCAAATAACTGAATCTGGAAGGGCTACAGCCCTGAAACAGTTTGACATGCAAATGAACATCACTGCTGTAGAGACTGGTTGAACAAGTCTGGATAGTCCAACGCGATTGCAAAGGGGACGATTGTGTCTAGCACCCCTGGATGCTGAATATCAGAAGACTCTTGCACATAGCAAGATGGCGGTTAAACGTCTAAGGCTATTTGGTTCACAAGGGCAGGGGCAGACCACTCGAAGAGCCAGATAACAGGATTCTGGGAGAGAATTCCAGGTTAGCATTCAGATCCAATGATTCTCTCTCACATGAAATTACTTATGCACAATGGAGGGATTTGTCAGTTAGATTTAATTAGCACATGGTAATGCTATGGTGGGAATGCTCTAATTATTATCACTGAACTAATTTAATTAGAGGTTGGAAGAAGTCATGGGCAAATGTGCGTGCTAGGCTGCGGGAACAAAGGGGCTTTGTTCAGGAGAATGAAAAGTTGGAAATACTGAAAATGGAGAGAAATTCACAAGAAGAGAATGATTACTGGCTGTCAATTGCTACTTCAGACATACCTTATTGCATCTGTGCATGGAGCTCGGTGGCAAAAGATGAATTTCGGCCGCAGAAGTTTTGACACCTTGCCAGCGTGATAAGCAGCAGGACTGCACTAACTGCATGTAGCTTCGGTCCCGCCAAAAGAGTGTGCATGTCCAGCCAGGGCATGATGCATCTCCCATTCGATTTCCAATGTCGGGCATGAAGAGATCAGTTGATCTGTAAGAGCAATTTCAGCCATCAAAATCTCAAATGGAAATAGGTCTTATGGCTAAGGCTACTAGGGTCAGCATAGCAGCCCAATTACTGTCCTGGCTAGCCCTTCTGTCCCTAACGGCTTCCCCCCTCAAAAACAAAATCACACGATGCTGGGGCTAAGATGTTGGCATGGTCCCCTCAAAGTCAGGTGATATGGGGGTAGGCATACATAGGTTCACCCCCCTAGTGGAGTCTTCTCCTGCTGCCATTAAATTTGATTTCCTAGCTAACGGGCTGGAGGGACGAATTTTCTAAATATGTAAGAATATATGTGTGTATATATGTATATATATATATATATATATATATATATATATATATATATATATATATATATATACATATATATATATATATATATTATTATATATTTTATTCGCTTAATTTTTATTCGTGGCCTTTTAAAGTAAATTTCTTTCGGTTATTTCCTATTTAATTTTCTTTTTATGCCACAAGAAAAGCTGGTTAAGGTTTTTTGTTGCCCCTACCGAAGGTTATTATTATTTAAGTGGTTACTCGCTCATGAGATGTTTTTTTTGTTCTCTCTTTACATATATTTATTTGGCTGGATGCTTGCTTGGTGGTTTCCTGTTCGTTGCCTCACGTTTCGTGGGGACCATTGGCTGAGGATGAGGAAAGTGTGCATTCGGCTCCTTATCGTGGAGGTTTTGCTGACCTTATTCCTACAGGACATCCATACGCTGGAGATACTCTGGAGAATTTATACAGTCTGAAGGTGTTGCTGCATTTGAGGCCCCCCTTTTCTGCTGTATTATGGAGGATGTTGCTGGTGTTCCTCTGTGACTAAAGTGAAGTCGTTGTTGCAGCTGCAACTATTGTGTTGACTGAGAGGCATCTTCTGTGCTCTGGCTGGGCGCCCTTCCTGTGTGCTGTGGAGGGCACTACTTGTGCTCCCATCTATCTACGTCTCCACATCTCTGGACTCACCTATTGCCCTTCAGAGAACATCTTGTCTTTCCCCTGGTCCTGCCTTCGTCCTGCAAACCCCTGGAGTCGTGATAACGCCTATATCTTCTTTCATAGCTTTTAAGGACATAAACTTGGTCACTGTGTTTTGATGTTGCTGGTGCGTATCAGTGGGCTGTATCTTCCGGCTGCAGTCTCCTCGTGACTCTGGGACCATTTTTGGACAGCCATGTGTGTGGTGCTGCCACTTCTGTAATTCAGTTTCAACGTGCTATCACCCTGGGCATAGGTTAATTGATATTAACATCATCAGTTTCCTTGAGAGATTTATTATGTATGTAATTATTAAGGTTTATTTGTAAAATTTAGGATTAAGGCTCTTCCTTCTTTTGTTCTCTTCTACTCAAGTTTTTAGGGCTTTTTATAGGAATAGGTTGCTTTCCTCCCTCCTTCTAATTACTGTCTCTCGTTCTATCGTGTGAAAGAGTATATTTCAGGTGAAGGCTTTTTGGACACCCTTATCAAGTTCTTTTTGTGGGGTTTCATTAGGTTATAATTATTTTTTTAATAAATAATTAAGATTATTTAGTATCTTTCATTATCCTCTTTGAGTGTTATTCTCTGTCTTTGCTGTGTTGGTGATCTTGCCCCTTGGCCTTAAATCATCCTTTGTGGCACTGATCTTTAAAAATGAATAATAGTAGAGCAGATAACAAGATAATTGTGCACTTGGTGATACAAGCATGAAATTTGGAACACATATCGCTAGTAGGTCACTTTTCACGAAAAAAACGTTAGCCACTTGAAAATCCAAAATGGTGGCCATTTTTCAAGATGGCCGCCATTTTTAGCAGTTGATATTAGTAAAATCTTACATTCGTTATTTTTTGTGACTTCTTGAGTTGTTGTTTTAATTTAAATGTATAGAATGAATTCCTGAGTATTATATAATAGTATAAAGTGTATTATAACACTATTTTATTGCTATATATTCCATAAGTATGTATGATGAATGATACAGTACACTAAAAGATACGCACAAATAACTGAAAAATATTATTCCACTAATTAGTTCTCTTGTTTATTTAGCTATATGTATTAATTAATTCTATGTATACCTTTATGTGATATTACAAGAAATTTGCAAAATACAACAGTAATATATATTATATATATTTGTCCATTTACATGCATATATAATTATACTTATATATATATATATATATATATATATATATATATATATATATATATATATATATATATATATATATATATATACACACACACAATTCTAGTTCTGGCAGGAACATGCATAGAGAGCAGTAGAGCTCCATATATATTTGTCCATTTACATGCATATATAATTATACTTATATATATACACACACAATTCTAGTCCTGGCAGGAACATGCACAGAGAGCAGTACAGCTCACTCCGCTGTGGTAACATTTGCATCTAACATGACAGTCACCCTTACAACCACATTTTGTCAGTTCTTGACAGCTTTTAGCAATTGGTGGAAGTGTTGTCCATGTTGTTTTCCATTCTTCACCCTCTTTTGTCCAGCACCACATAGATGAACTTGGCACATCAGTCTGACAAACTAATGCCTGATTCCATAATGTATCCTGCTTGGAAAGCTGCACGTTTTGCATGTTCAAGCAATGCAGACTGACTTGGAGGAATTGAATCATATGCTCTCAGCTTCCTTGCAAACAATTCTAACCTGACATCAGTGACACTAGCACATGAACTTGATCTATCGTACATGACAACAACATACTTTTCTAAGACCTTCAGATCATTAGCATCAAATTCCTGTGGACAGTCACTGAATTTCTTGAAGACTGAGGTTACCTCACGGAAAACATGTTTTCCATGCTGACTTTTTAGCTTTTCCATGAAAAGCTGATACAACATTACATCCAGTAAATGCATGAAAAAATAGAAGCCTCTTAGCTTTGTCTTTACCAATAAAATTTACAATGTCATGAACTGGGATGTATCAAAAATGTTTTCCATGTCCATAAGCTAACCGCATTTTCTCTAGGCCAAGTGCAGTGAGATTTGATAGAACAGATATTGCTATAATTAGTGCATCAGTGTCAGTAACTCTGGTTATGACGTTCTGTTTCCTTCGCAAACAGCATTCTTAGCATGGAGAAAGATCCATGTATCTGCTTCCTCTTGATTGCAAGGAGTTATGTTGACTAATGATGGCATCACCTTGTTGCACAAAGCTTCTGTTTCTTTTGTCACAGTTACTGTGCTGGCTATCAGAAGTAGCTCTTACAAAGTGGATAATGCTAACATAACCTGGTCAGCCCATCATGCAGCGAAACAGAGGTGTCCCAAATTTGACATTAGCATCACATCCCTCGTGCCACTGCTTTATGAACAAGTACATTCAGTTGCTGCAATAAAACATGTGATGGGCAAAATAATTGATATTGTTGCTTTCCTGAATCCAGGACAAACTCCAGTTATAGCAGCTGATCACTATCCACTTTGTAAGAGCTACTTCTGATAGCCAGCTGTATTCTTGCTGCAGATGTCTGTTGATGGAGGCTGTGTCACGTAGGGACATGTTGGGTGCTGCTGGTGGAAGTGGCTTTCTGGATGTAAAAGCTGGTTGTACATTAATGTATGACTCTGGAAGATGAGGAATTTTTTTGGCTTTAGTTTCACTCTGTTGCAGGTTTCGTAGTTCTCCCTGAGTTTCTGAGGTAGGGTACTGAAAAACAGATATACTGGTGCCATGGAAAGAAGAAGTGGCTGTAGTTGCTGTTGGGTTATGAGCAATACTGTCTATAGCAGAAGTTGTAAATAACCCTTCCGCAATATTGGTGGACATACAACCCCATCTCCTACATATTGGTTTACTACGGCATCTCCAAGTTGCGATGAGATTTCTAAAACTCGGTCATATACTATTTTCATGTAGTATATCAATTAGTTGTCTCTTTCTAGTTTTTGCAAACAGTTTCAATGCTACATACAATGGAAATGGAGTTTCACGATTTTTTGAGTGTCTATGTTTTTGCTTTGTCATCTATCCTAGTATAACAATTAGACTGAAACAGTTGTGCAATTGCAAAATCTGATCTCAGTACTTGCTGCTGAAGTTGGGACCTAATATCAGCACCATGTTCCACCACATACACAAACTGAAGAAGACTGGATGGAACAGACCCCTCAATATGTTCAGCACTAAATTCATTTTCAAATTTGATCTCGTGGTCAATCATCTCTTTCCTGATAATTTTGGCTGCTTTAGCAAGGATAATGGCATCACTATAAACACATGCATCAGACAGAGCTGAACTCGCATCTTTCTTAAAGGCAATAAGCACATC